>NW_009628503.1:35518-51687 GCF_000690535.1 Cariama cristata
GATCCAATTTAAAGTCCAAAAATTTGAATTTGAGAAACTGAAAGCAAGACTCTTCAATGTTGTGTACACCCAAAAATTCAGCACATTTGCAAACTTCAGACACATTGTCTTTATTTAAAATAAGTTTAGCTGTGTATGCAAACTGAAGCAAAGGACTAAATCCTTTAAGTGTTACCTATTTAAAAAAAGAAAGAAAAAAATATTAGTATGGCCAATATAGGTTTAAATAGAGAAACACACAGAACCCAAATTTACCTGTGAGCAAACCACGCCAGCAGCACACAGCACAAGACAAAAGCAGCAGATTTGCTCCACAGAGAAAACCTGGCCACACAGAAACAAATCTTCTGATACAATTTTACCCTGCATATTTTGTGGCAATTATCTTCTTCACTGTGATCAATCTCTTCATAAAATGTTCTGACAATACAGTACTACCAAGTGAAAAATATTGCTGTACACTGAAAACCAGTAACTGGCTCCCAACTGTACAAAGATAACTTTCAAACCCAAGTTGTACATGAATTACTCTCGAATAAGAGCAAAATGCTGCTGGTATTTAACTGTTCCTTTAAAGAGCAATTACTGTTATTCGCTCAGTCTTATGCATCATTGATACAAAAAAGTTTGAAAAGATGGAATTTGGCCACACATGATTACTTATTACTGTAGCCATCTACTCCTTTGTTCCTCCCACAGATGAAAAGAATTGTACCCAAAAACTGTACACCAAACCCAATTATTCTCAGTTTAAAGCCTCTTTGGAGCAGCTAGTTTTAATTGAACATTTCCATCCGCAAAACAGTTGCCTAACAGGGAATCGAGAGATAAACTAAAACTGTATCGTTACAAACTGAACGAGATCATCTTCTACCCATGAAAGAAATTACTCAGGAATCAGGCAGAGAGCTGCAGACAGGCCACCACATAACAAATTACACGACACTTCCTTTAGCCATTCTCTGCAAGCGAAGGATAAGGCAGTATGTCCATCACTACCACGCAAACTCAAGCCCACGTTCTGCTCCCCTCCTTTATTGAAACAAAAACAGGACTCTATGCTGGATAAAGTGCTATATTAATGCATTAACTATACTGAATTCTCCTGCCAGCAAGATAATTAACTATACATGCAAGCGAATTTACAGATCAGTTGAGGGTTTGTTTTGCTTGTTTTTCTAGTCGTTGTTTGGTGGGTTTTTTAAAGAACAAACACCACATGAAAGGAACTTGGAAGAGATCTGCAGAGACAGTTCAGCAAAACTGCCTGTAAACTCCTATGACCTATCTAAACAATTCTTAAAATAGCGTTTGGAATATGCTCTGGAGAGAAGACTACTGATTACACCACCACATTAATTCATCCTAGAGATACATAGAGAGCAGCTGTCATCTGCTTTAATTGCCAGCCCAGCCTCAAAACCGTGACAGAGGGGAAGGGGAATGTAAAAGACAGTTTATCCATAAGCTGGCAAGAAGTCTTCAAACTTAGTATAGTCAATAAATCATTAACGTGGGTTTACAAACTAATGGCATTCATAAATAAAACTGAACGAAACAAATACAACGTGCCATATTTCAAAACTGTACGTTCTTTCTGTACAAGGTAGAAACATGTATTGCTGAGAACTGGAAGGATCAAGAGGGGGAAAAAACCACCCTGTACTCCTTTCACTTTCTCTCACCCATTTCTAGCTGGCTATCCTCAAACAAAACAGAACGCTAGAAAGACTCTTGGTCTGACTGGCCTAGAAAAGCAACTCCTGCAGTAGCCATTTATGTAATTTGTGTTTGGGCTGAAAGTCTAACTCGTAGAGTAAAAACATTGGCAGAAAAACAACACAGAACCTACACCAAGATGTCAGTAGTTTGTATGTATTATATTATAAAGACTAAGTACTTTAATTCCAAAAATACTTTAGTATCTCACATTGTGGACTGCTGTCTTTCATTTTAAGCTTCAACTACTTTGGATGATTAAAAAGGTTAAAAAAAAAAAAATCACATGTCCAACCATGTGATAGTGTTTGCCTTTCTCTTAAATATGCGGCTTCATAAACTGATTCATTTCAAAATATTTAGCAGTTCCCAGAAGAGAATCTCAAGTTGCTGAGTCTTAAAATGCTTTTACCAAGTGATCAGATTAAATGATTAAAAGATGAGATTCACTGTTAGTATTTTTTCTTGTTGCTTCCGTAGATTCAGTTTTTACATCAGTAATACTAAATGACATTGAGTCCTCTTCAGTCTACATTGTAGTAAATATCAGGAATATTATGTTCCTTCATTTTCTTTACAAACTCTGGTCCCTTCTAACTCAGGTTTATTTCATGGGCTCAGTGGAACACCGTTGCTTTGCACCAGAGACTATTTTTCCCCTCTCCAACTTTGATATAAGTTTCTTATTCTTCCAATATCCTACTTTTCTCCATCATCCCGAAGTAAAATTCTCTGTTCAACATCGTAAGTTTTACACACCACTAACTCCCTTCTTTAACTCCAAATCACGGCTTTGTGTCCCCCAGCATCCTGCTTCCCTTCCACATCAGCTCCCACCATTACTTTTCTTTTAATCTGAGAGACATCCAAGCTATCAACATACTAAGCCACGAGGAAAAAAGAATAAGAAGAAATGAACACACAGACACAGCAAGAAGGTGGAGTAAAAGTGACATAGTGCTATTATGCTGTAACATAAGTTTGTAATGAATTCATTGATCAATAGAGAATAGCAAAGACCACTGAAGCTCTTTAAAGAGACCACTTGACCGCTTTTATTTTTCTGTTTTCTATAAAATCAGAAAGATTCTGGTAACAGAGAATCCTTGTGCTTATCTCAGTGTGTTACAAAGCCAGTGAGGTAGCTACTTCACTGAAGTACAGGCTTTCTGAATACATCATCTCTGCATCAGCACTCAACTCAGTCTTGCACATGAACAAGTCTAGAATGTAATCTCCAACATCACCATAAATATTCACTGATGTGCACCTTTCCTCCAATTAATGATTCCAGTTGAGTTAGCAACAATTTGCATGTTATTTCCCACCCCCAAAGCCAATTACCACAAACCACCTCCCAGAAAGCTACTGATTATTTAACAATCAACTCTTCAGATGACTGCTACCATCGGAGCACTTGGAGGCTCCTCACTTTTCATCTACAAGCACAGCATTTCATACAAAAATCCAGTCACTCACTTGCCTTGTGCCTCTTATAACTTAACTACATACCAACCAGAATCTTTAAATGTCTCTGATACTCCAGATAAGCAGTAATAAATTTTCTTTCCTATGGATGCCAGGTTCTGGCTCATTACCACTGAATGTCTTTAAATTCAATCTGATTTACGAATATGTATTTTAGGGGTAAAAGAAGAAAGCAAGTAATCATAATACATTTTCTCAGTCTTAAAAGTAATAAAAAACAGTCAAGCTTCTAATGATCAGTGTGTAAAAAGGAAGGGGAACTGAGCAGAAAGAAACTGTTAACAGCAAGCAAGGAACATGAGCACAGTTGTATTACTCAAACATACAAAACCAAATCTTAATGATACTGATTTAAAGGTATTATTATTTTAAGCTTTAATTTGTTTATTACTTCAAAAGCATTCTCTTTTCATATAGGAGGACTAGTTCTCTTTACCATTTAAGGCCTGTTTTTTGAGAAACTTACACGCTTTGAAACAGGTGCACCATTTTAAAAGTAAAATATACTTAATTGAAAAGATCTCCCCTATACATTCCCCAAGAGAGCATTCACTTATCTTCAGTCTGCAACATAGGCTCTGCTCTTTCTACCCTTTGCCTCAACCAAGGGCAGCTTTACAACTTAGAAATTCCTTCCCTTCAGTTCTTAAATCCCTTCCCTTGACTTCTCAGTTAAGCACCAGCCTACTGTAAACCAGACTTGAACAAAACAGATCAGAAGGACTGGCAGGTAAAATACAGAAGGGATCAACACTCACCTCTTCCGGTAAAGTGATGATAAGATCAGCATCCACCTGGCCCACAATTCTTGAAAGGAAGTAACTGCTGCAAGCTGCAAGCACAGCTCTGTGAGCCCGAAATCGCTGATCTTCCACTAAAATAGTAACATCACAAAGAAGATCTTGCTTTCTCTGATCATCAAGACTGAGAAGGACATTGGTACTGTGTACTGAAGACTCATATGCAAAAACCACACTGTTCTTCTCACTTAGAGACATTCTGTATCACAAATGGTAGTGTAAGGCTCAGTGGAAAGCATGCTTCTGCTCTTCAAATCTGGAGGAAGAAAAAACAGGTTGTACACATCAAAGTCATATCCAACAGGAACCTACTGACACTAAAACAGAATACACAAACTGTTAAACATGCATTGCCTGTTCGAATTCCTTTTAAGACTAACATTAGTACTCAATAGCTCATACATGTTAATACATAAACACATGCTTATGAGCATTTTAAGTACCCAAACCTTAATACGCACATCTTTAAATACTGCTTTAGTAGTCTCACAGATCAAAAAAGGGAACAGTTTTTCATGTGACTTCAGTGATAAAGAACAGATTTTTCCTCAGCAAGTGATTAATAGTCACAACTTTAACATAATACCTAAAAATTATTTAAGCTTTCATTTTTAGTTATCAGTATATTCTGACTCCAACACTATGAAAGTGTAAAGAGAAGTCAAAACCAGATGCATTAAGCCAAAATTCACCAAAATACTATGTAAGCTACTTCTGTTTACTGATTCACCTAGTACAGACTAAAATATTTCTGTTCTACCTTCTTTCAACAGCAGTTTGCCTGCTAAACCAATCAGGCACTGGTAAAATACTCTCATTTTCTCTCTAGTAGGCTGGTGTTTTGTTTTGTTTTTAAAGCAGATCAGTTCTCCTATTTTCCACCTGCCTTAATTCTCTAATATAGCCTTTTTTTTCCCCCTCTCTCATCCCTACCTGATTTGTCAGGCTTGTTAGCAGTTTGCTTTCCTAATGGATCACCTGGCAATGGGATCCCCTTTGTGACAGAGCACTGAAGTTCTGAAATAACAGTATTTATTGGATAATAAACAACAGTGAAAATTCTATGATATTTAAAACCTTGAAACGAGCTCATATATATCACCGTCCTGAAGTTATTCCTGAACTCCTAGTATTTGTTAAAAAAAAAAGTGATAAAGGAGAAATCAGCCCTCCAAGAGAGTGCCAAGTTTAACAGTATTTCCATGTCTGATCTTTACACTGTATTTCTAAATTCCTGTCTTCTTTGGACTGAGACTCTTCCAGTTTAAAAAAAAATAAATAGAAGCCTAATAAGAAGTGTCCTTGCATCTAAACCTTGATCAAGAAACCACATAATCAGATTCGGAACTGTCCTGCAAGGAAAACATGATATTACCATGAAAAGTGTTACCTTACCAAAGCAAGCATTTCGATTACACCGGACTGTTCTACCCAAGAGTTCCCACAGCCGAACTGAGGCTGCCGAGGGACCACCCACCCATGACGTTGCTCAGCCGAGGTGGTGACGGCATGCCGGCTCCCAACAGCAACGCAACTGTGGCCAATGCAAGCCTTCACTTCGCCAACACGAGAAGCTTTCACAACGTGGGGAGGGAGGAGGGCATGGCCGTTTTTAAACGTGGCGGGTAAAAAACCAACCACCCTGCCAGCTATGCTCCTGGTTACTCACTCAAGTTTACTTTCATGACATACAGGCATTTGTGGTCATCTTTTGAACAGAAAGAGAGAAGAAAGAGACCCACATTTCCAGTGGCAGTGGTAGCCCAGTACCAGTCTGGACTGTGGTGCGGAGCATCAGCATTATCTGCCCTTCCCACTCCCTCATGGAACGCTCAACTTTACAGCCAACCTTACCAACAGGATGCACAGACCTTAACTCGGCCATGACAAAGAAAGTAAGTCTGTTTTGGGGCATCTCCTTAAATACACAAGATTTTGTCTTGTAAAAATAAAAGGGGGGGGGGGGGGGGGGGGCGGAATCATCAAGAGATGGGGGGGGGGGCAGTGGCACAAATCAGTTTTCCCCACCAAGCAATAGCTATACCATCTGCTGTTAACCCTAAAGGGCTTATTTTTTGGAAGCAAAAGAACAGTTTAAGCATTTTCATATACCTGATGACAAGACTACACAGATTTGTTTACTCTGGAAAAATTTCCAATCAGTTTAAATGGGAATTGTGAAACAATTCCCTGTGAAACAGTCATGAAACTCTATTCTTGTAACAGCTTATGAGAAGTAAGCAGTGCAATATAACTCATGTCTTCCTAATTTGTTTGCTCTATACCCTTAATTTATCACATTCCTCTGTTAAACTACGTGTGCTGTAGTATCTAAGTATGACTCTGTATTTGTTAATTTTCCTTGTAAAATAACCACTTCCAATACCCAATTCAGCTCATTACACATTCATAGCACGGCAGGTTAAAAGGAACAGTAGTTTGTTTGTACAGATGTATATGCAGAAAACAGTCAATCTCCCTTTTCACTTGATCTCCACAAGGCACACAACCTGCTTTCAAAACAGTGTACAGCCTACTTGAGGCATCAATAGTGAGCTTCCAATGTGGCTGCTGCCAAAACAAAAAAAAAATTAGGTTTCAACACTGAAACACTACCTTCTGTTTCTTGCGAAGCAAAAATAAATATTTATTTTGAGCATAACTCAATTTAACATTTTACTCTGACAGAATGTTATATCGCCTAATGTGAAGATTTCATCAGCCAAGTTATATCCCCAGTATGTTTAAACAAGATGCAAGTTTTTTTGAGGTATCCCAAACACAAAATGCAGCACTTCATTAAGCATTTCAAAATTTAAAAGAACCTTTAAAAAAACACAAATAAACAAAGGAAAACCCCACCACACACACCTCACTCAAACACTAAATTTCTCTCAGTCTTCTTTGTAAAATCTTAGTTACTGTCATACATGATAAAAAGAGAAATCAAAAGGAAAAGAACCAGAAGACTGAAAATGCTGGTAAAATAAAAGCGCAACAAACAGGAAAGGGAAAATGTAACCACTGTAAAAAGCTGTAACACTTTAGAGAAGTACTAACAGAGGTCAAACTTGCAAATGCCTTAATTCTGCTTTCCAGTTGCGTAACAAAGGCATGGTACCACATTTATGACAGTATTTGTCATGACAGCCAACTAGATTTTCCACAGCAGGGCGAGCAGAACATACACTTGTCCATAAGTAAAGCTGTTATATACATAACCACAAGAAGACGACATACTGCTGTACCAAAGAGAAAAAGCACATCTCTTCTGTAAACTGTTTAATTTTTCTTCTACTTTAACTGTGCTCCTGGAGCACTCAGAAAGTCTTAAAATGAATTTCATTTATGGATGCACAAAGAGGAGGAAAGGTGTGAAAGTGGAGAAAACAATTCAATGGTGCTTTTTAAAGCAGCTTTATAACTTACAAGCTCATGCTGCAACTCTTCGACAAGGACAGGCCCTTCTAGGCTGTCTTTCTGCCAGTGCAGTGGTCCATTTCACATAATTTAATTTTCTACAATTATTATCTATCAGATTTCCGCCCCTGCCTCAGGCAATTCACATGAAAACAACAACAGTTACAACAGACAGAAAACGGACACTACAAATAACGGTAACACAAATTATTTCCTTGGAAACTTGACTATAACTCCTATTCTACCATGCTATCTTTATTTTAAAATTGACACCTAAGTAAGGAAAACTAAAAGCAGGCACAGATAACTTGCAAAAGTATTCCAAAAGTCAGCAGATGACTGTATATCTAAATCACTGTTTGCTAAGTCAGTGTCAACGAACAACCACAAGACTGAATGCAAAACATGCTACAAAAAAAAGCATGCAAGATATTTGATACAGCGGTTACCATCAAAAATAAGGACAGTCCAAAAAGATCTTCCAAAACTTAAAATAGTCCTTACAATGCAGGTTGAAAGGATTAAAGAACAAACACCACAAAAGTTCACTAACTACATCCTCAGCGGAAGAAAACCAACTAGTGCTGTCAGTACAAGAACATTCCTCAAATTCCTCTCCCCTGAAATTCTGCACACCTAATAACCTCACAGGCTTGAGAGGAGGGGAGAATGCGTATAAATACACATGCCAGCATAAAAACTACACAAAAAACATTTGCAGCTGAATGAATCAAGTTCTGCTTTAAAAACACAACCAGTCACGCTACCATAAAGTTTCTGTTCTTTATCAGACAGTGATTTTGAGATTAAAAAAAATGTTTTCCCTAAGGGCAAAAGGATTGTCTCCTAAATACTGGCTATAAGACTTTATTCTGCTTTATCAAATTGAAGTCACTCCACTTTTTTCCCTCCCTACTAGCATACAATTCAGTAGGAAAACTACACCTAACAGTTACCTGTAAAATCACCATATCTTCAGTAAATTTAGACATCTCTACTTTTAATTGACTAGATATCTACATCTTTATTTTCAAAGAACATGTGAAATGCTTCATGAAAATTAGCACTGCAACAACATTTAAAAAAAGAAATATATATTTAAGTAGACAGTGTAGAGGTCAGAGCAAGATGCCTATCAAGGCTCATTGGCAAATACAGATCTCATCCAAGGCTCATTCTTCTCATGCATTTAAAGTTATTCATTAGCTTATATTATTAACACAGAGGTAATTGGGAAGTATACTAAGTATAAGGTACTTGAAAATTAGACTGCAGGTTTGCTCATCTGATTGCTTACAATTGGTAGCAATTACTGCTCTAACTCCTAGTTGACCACAGAATAAATGAAGTTAGTTAAATGATCCTCTACTTCCTTCCCCAACAACCTCTGCTTTAAAGAGTCACTTGGTGCAGATCTTCAGGTAAACCATAAAGTCTCCCCATTTGATACTTAAAAAAAGTAGTATATATTCCAAAGATGATAATTATTATGGCTGAGACTGGGTAAAGCTATTAGGAACTGTTGTTGCAAAGTTACAGCAGGAAAATAATAATAGATACTACCTCGGAATAGAGAACGCAACAGCAGGAACATATTACCAGCATAAACCTCATAGTAGTGTGATGTATTTCTCATCCGCACACATATAGACCTGGCACAAGGTAGATGAACTTCCATGCTCTGCAGCACCGCCGCAACATGTAAAAGCCCGCGCTCAACATCCCCTGGTCAACAGGAGAAGCGCTGTGCGAGAGGTGAAGGAAGCTCCGAAGCACCAAGTTGTCAGTGAAGCTGACAAAAGCATGCACAGAAACCAGCTTACCTCCACACATCTATAACAGGGCAAAAAATCTGCTTGATGTTTGAGTGTCTCTGAAAATTCAGACAATTACATCGTCCTGGAAAGAGTCTTGCATTGCATTTCACAAAAAACAGATACACTTCTGAATAATAGATGTAAATATAAAAAAAGTATTATATAAATAATACATAAATTTTATATACCATATATACATGTATTTGTTAAAATAATAATAAAAACAGTAAATGCCTTTTACAATAGGTCTTCCTAGCAAACCACTCCTAAAAGGCAGGCTATGGCACAGTACCACTTTCTCAAGCATTTACCGCTGAGGTGCATGACAGGGAAAACGGCTCAGGACAGCAAAACACCCAGCGCACACATACTGACACAAACACTCACTATCAGCCTTTGCCTTTCTTTGCGTTGTTGAGCCCAAACTTCGCCATTTGCCATAATGATTAAGTCCTTTGTGGTTGCAAAAAGCTGATAACAAACAGAAATCCCATTCCAAGGGGGAAGCTGTATGGCTAACCAGGAGCAACAGCAACAAGATGCAGGCGTTAAGACAACTTTCAAAACCTCAGAACAAGAAGGCGACTGTACCACCCACCAGCTCACTGCCAATAGTCACATCAGCAGCAGTTATCCCAAATCACCACCACCCAGCCAGATGCCCACTGGACAGCAACTGAATAATTCCAGCTTTTCTGCAGAGAATTTCTAATTGGACAAATGCTCTGTCCAAAATATTTTCTTAATAATGAATGCCAAATGTACAGGATCATAAAAATCAACCAAACTGACTAAAAAAATAAAACATACTACTATTCAATGCAGTGAATTAATAGTGAGAACTTCTTTAGACTTTAAATGAAGATTTAAACAGAGTATCTTGCATTTTGCATCAATGTTAGAAAATCCCGCGAAACGCCATATAGTTTACAAGTAAGCTTTTCTGTAACTTCAAAAACCAGCCAGATAAACCAGCTGTAAGTATACAGAATTGGTGTTATTGTATGCTTGCACCAGTCTTTCTGAACAAAGACGACAAAAATAACAGCTGGAAGTGTCCCTGCCTGCCTAAGACAGCTGCCAGGAACTTCGCCACAGAATAACTCCGCACAACAATGAGACAGCTAACAGAGGTGAATTCAGTGTCCTTTAGTTTATACTCGAACAGGAAAGGGTGAGACTGCCACATACAAAGGGGTGTGCTTTACAGGTAATGAGAGCGTTTTGAACATCGGACCAGCTGACGCTGGAAAGATCTGCTGGTGGCGGTAGAAGAAAATTCACAACCAGAAAGAATGACTGAGTCCCAGAAATGAGCTCTTTAGGCTCACAGACTCTTTAAGGCAAAGAGCCAAAGAATACGAAAATGGCTCCTAAAACCGAGATATGGGTCTGAGAGTGCAAATCACTGTCATTTCCGCTGCTGCTTACATGACGATACACCTATGATTTGTGTACATGTTTACCAAAATACTCTTCAAACATTCTCGGTTTGAATGTTTCAAGTGTCTGGCAAAGAAAACTCAGTATCTAATGGTCACCAAGATGCAATGGGAACCCACAGGCATTTGGATTCCACCGAGTCCAGCACCCAAACCTAATGACTGTCTGTGAAAGCCCCACTGCCAAATAAAACACAGGCCTGTATTCCGTTACCATCACCTGTAATGCACTTACTAGCAAGTGGGGCAGTCAACCAGCACAAACTGACCTGTGGTTCTCCTCTCTTAAGCTCTACTAAGGTAGCAAGGGTACTAGCAAGAGCCAAGCAAAACTACCTGAGCCACAGCAGTGCCATCCTATCGAGTCAGTGCTTTCTTTTAAAGACTAACAGCCTCTTACTGATTTTCCATCAGTCAATAAATCCATTTCAGATATTCCTAAAAAGAAGAGCTAATCTTTTCTTCCTAGACTTAGATATCAATTATGTGGCTCTACCATCACAATCAACTCGGTCTACATGTACTTTTTTTTTTCCCCTGACCTTCAGCTACCATAAATTTCCTGTAAATGATCCAGCCCAAAAGTTACCCAATTTACTAAAAAAGTAAACAAAACCCTTAGTCTTTACTCACTTAGTGAACAACCACCCGCTAATACCATACTAGATATCAACCCTCTGTAGTAACCACAGTAACTCACTTGTACACAGGGAAAGGTCTTGAAAGAAGAGAAAGCACGGCGCAAGGCTCCCCTTCGGCAGCTGCAGAACCCGGCGGGACACCTTGCTGTCACTGCTATCTGAGCTGTGACAACTTGGACATCCAGATGCAAATTCAGCTGTGACCACCATCCCGATAAAACTAACAAGATTAATTTATCACCTAGCAGACAATAAATGTCTGCTCAGCTATCACCATGCTTGTAACATAGCTGTACTCTTACAGCACTTTAAATTCCTGAACAGTTGGAAAAAATAGCTATCACCATGCTTGTAACATATCTGTACTCTTACAACACTTTAAATTCCTGAACAGTTGGAAAAAAGGCATTGTAGATCCCCCAAAAATAGCCTGGAGAAAACAAACTTCAGGTGCTACTCCCGACTCCTACGCTCACCTACTGAGGAACTGCCAGCAGGTCACCTCTCTCTGTCAGTTCCCTCAGGGCGGACAGCTACATTTACTTTATCCTACAAAAAAATTATGTCATCCACAGATGTAAAGTACAAAAGGACAACTATCATTTACTGCTGCTAAAACAAGACCGTTCGGATACGAGACAGTTTATTCAAAATACACTGCAAAGACTTTCTTCTGAAGTTTTATATCCCTGTCCTTGCCCCCAGCTACCTCTCCTTTTAAGGAAAAAGTTACATTACAGATGAATGCCCACAGCAGTTAATAGCTGCTGATTCATGTTATGCTGACAAGGAATGAACAAGCATTTTAGGGTTCATGTTTATTGCTTCTCCATCTTTAGTTCAAAAAGACTTTAAAAGAAAAAAGCAACTAAAAAAAGGCAAAAAAGTAAGCTTTGCTTCCTAAGAACAATGCTTTCTCCTCTAGAAAAAAGTAGGTCTCATCTTCAGACGATTAGCACATTCATAATTAAAATTCTAAATTCTATTCTTTGTTAAACTAAACACCTGGATGATACTGTTCACAGCTTAATTACATAAATGAGCTTTTAAAACATTATTAGGTTTTATTTCTGCAACATAATACTGACCCCAGCATTTGGACTCTTGTCAAGTCACAAGTGAGAATTAAAAAGAATCATGGGAAATCTGGCAAGTTTTAAGTCTGTGCCAAGAGTCTTAATTTGTTTTCCAGGTTTTAAGCCTGAATATTTACTTTTTTAGTATTTGCAAGCTATACGAGAACTCAGGGCACAGGGGGAGGGGGTGGAACCTGAGATTCCTAGGAGTCACAAGACTAGAAGCTGAGATTTTAAAGGAAAAAAAGCAAAGGATTGATACTGTGTAATCACAGACACTTCCCACAGAGCAGAGGTTTGAACAGCTTCCCTCAGAACATTATACAGCACAGTCCATAACAAAGGCAGACAAAAATATTACTACTTTGCAGTTTACCTTTATTTTTACACACCACCAACTGTTTAATTTTTGGATCATGGATAAAAAGCATGTTGTTGGATTTGCTTTGTTTCACTGCTAAAAAGTGAAACGGGACTGAAGGGATTTCAGAGACTCTTGCAGCAAAATCCCACCACTTATAATCCTTCAGTTCTGCTGGTATTCACCCAGAGTTACTCTGGGAAGGTAACAACAACGCACAGACTTCCTAAAGGCACAGTTCACCTAAAAAACCCAAAAAACCACACCACCAAACCAGCTAACAACAAAAACAAACCACAAACACAACACCCCAGAAAATACTAGTAGAAACTGATTTATTTTTTTTTAAACAAGAACTAAGGCAGATAATAAAGCATTCACTTAGGATAAGGGGTAAACTGGCATAAAGTAAAGCATGTACAACTAACATCTACTGTCAAGTCTCGCACTCACTTAAAGGACAAATACCTTTGCGTTTATAGCTACTATTCTACTCTTCACCCCAGCTAAACAAATTGCATGAATTATTTTGGTTTAGTAACTGTCAGAATCTATGTGTGTCTGTCAAAATATTTATAACAAATACTAAATTAACCATCAGTGGTTCTAACGTATCTTACTCTAACTTAGAAGTACACAAGAAACAACCTGAAAGAATCGAGAAGCAAATATATTACAAGTCAAGCAAAAAATACTTTCTAGAAATTATATTCATAATCTTGTTTCTAGTATTAGCTTTTTAACTCCACTTTGTTTCCACAACTGTTCTTCACAGTATGTGAAACTGAAACAAAATTCTATGAATATTTTAGACATGAATGAGAAAGAACTTCAGAAACATTTCTATGAAAACAGAAGAGCATAGGTTCATCAGAACTGGCAAAATGTATACAATAAGGAAAAAAAGATGCGGAAGACCAGATGTCAAATGGTGATTCTAGTAAAGATCTCCACCAAATCACATCAAGCTGCGTTTCAATTTCTCCCATCAGGAAAGTGTGGACCGTTTCCTATCTGACATATGAAGTTAAAAGACACGGCCTTACTAGCCAAGCTGTAAATAAGTATTTTGGGGATGGTACCATATGAAATACTCATCTTCAAAGCAGCTTAAACAGGGGTAGCAAATGCTACCTAATACTTTGATAAGGAAATAGTCAATGGGCCAAGACTGGAATCCAAACACCTGCAAACATTATCTTGACAGTTCAAATGAAGTCATTCACAAACAAATTACCTCAACATGATTCTAAAGATTAATTGAATATTCTTTGAGACGAATGCTCTCATTTAAAGGCATTCTGAGAGACTGATACCCTAGGCTACCTCTTCCACTCTCCAATGTATGTCTAATGATTAAACTCAATTTATTTGTATTTCACCAATGCTTCTAAAGTCAATTTGCCCTTCATAGCGCACTTCCCCCTCCTTTTTAAAGCTTCAGTAGCTGACCGGTCAGTTGAGCCTTACTCTGACCTGCTAACTCACATTTATACAAAATACTAAGGTTTCCCTTCGTATTACTTAACAAGAATAAAACTTCCTCCCACCCTGAAAAGGGCCTTACCTGAAAAACAGAGCATACTGGTGGAGCTACTTTTGTGATACAGCCTATGATTTCTTACAGCAAAGTGAGACTTTCTATTACTTTTTTTTTTTCCCCTCCTCTCCGCCCTGCTAACCTCTGAACTGGAGGTGGAGGGCAGGGAAAGCTGCAGGTGGGCCCTCACACGCTATCCCCGCTGCGGTCATACCAGGCTGAATTCAGACCACATCACCGTCCTTTCAGCAGTTATTTTTTGCTCACTAAAGGCTTTGTTCCTACCCACATTTGCATCAACTAACACGTTACCTATGGTTTAACTAAGGATTACATATAAACAGGACTTACACTATAAATACCACAAAAGTTTTTTCCTCTCCCTAAAACCTCCCCCATGAAACTTTCAGTGGTCGCATTCTAAGGGACAACTAAAATGCCAGCACTCAGACACAAACATGAATCCTTTGACTGACTTACCACTCCTCTCCCTCACACGAGCATGCCCAGCACACGGAGAAAGACAGGTCTATGATTAAAGGGAAATCTATGAAGAATTTATCTGGACACCTCTCGTCAACACATAAAACTGGGAAGGCAGGGAGACTTGTTGAGCTGTGTTTCCCTAAACTATAGGAAAAAGCTACTTGGGACTCTCACAAGTCATGTGCAAAGCCATGAGTCTGTCCTACGCCTAGTGAGAGTGCCACCTGATGCCAATGATCAAGTAAAGGGTATGGTTTTTAGCACAATTCTTATATTTATAAAAGTATTACTGTTCAAAATATCCTTAGCATAAGGATTTTAGAACCTATCAAAAGCAAATGAATATTCACCACACCAAGATCTTACACATTTTTGTGTATAAAACACTCAAAAATACAGTAGATGGAAGTTAAACCTGCACTTCAGCATTTTGGTTACAGTCAAGAGTGTGCTAGTAAAGCACACTAAGTGTGAAACTTCCATTCACTTCACAAGATGGACACAGACAACAAGAGTAGGTTCTTTTTCAGACTAAATTAAACTGGGAAACGTACTCTAAAAGTACTTCTAAAGAAGTCCAAATACTAAGGAATTCAGTAGAGTTAGCTTGAAGGAAGCCCTTCTGAAAAGCATAAAATGTGGATATTCTGTTTTCAGTGACAATTGTTTCTGCAAATCTGTCACTTCTGAGCCTCGCTACTTGCTAACATACACACAGACTTACTCACACACGTGAGGGCATCCAAGAGTAATTACACCATTTAAGTCACCTTTAAAGTTAAACTCATAAACCAGTAAATAAGATTTGGAATATCTTGGTTGCTTTAATTTGGACTCACCATGTTTGACAGGAATATACTCTTTTGTTTTCTCTTCAGAGTGTCATAATATTTGAGATTAAAGAACTGACACTATTATTAGAGTATTCAGAGTGCTGCAGAACCCTAATTTACAGTGTTTCGGGATTGCAATTATTCCATTACTACAGTCAAATGTTTTTCACACACTGAAAGCGTCTTGCTGAAGTGCCTCGAATTAACGTGTCTGTCAAAAGTTACTGCATGATGGAACTGTACCTACAGTTATTTTCACTTTCCTGCTAGAACGTTTGCTTCCTCCTTTTTTAATTCAACAAACACTTAGAGGGCCCAGGTGTAGAGGAATTTGGGATTACTGTTATATCGCCATACTAAAATGGAGAATGTAAATATAATTTGACAGAAAAGCAGGTGACGATTCCCTTACAATCGCTACACTTTCAGCATGCCAAGTATCTCGCTGTACAGGACAAGACAGACAGGATTTCTATCTCGTTGCCGACGGTCTAAAATAAGCCTTCCCCAGCTCCCACAGAGGGTAACAGGCACTGAACGCCCCAG
>NW_009628504.1:0-32370 GCF_000690535.1 Cariama cristata
ATAATATAAAATATAATAAAAAACCAGGTACAAGCTATTTGCAGAATGCCATAGTCATATTGGTATTGCAGAAGAATCCTGTCTGTTGTGTAATGTAAATTGACAAGAGCTTATTGTGTAAACTCTGGATGAAGGTGCCCTGGACTAAATTTTGGAAGTTCACAAAAGGAAGGAATACACCATAGGGGGTTACTTAAATTAAGATGTTTACAGAAAAGCCTCCAAGCTTTCAAAGTGTTGCTGATAGTCTGCCAGGAATTGTGAGTGTATGCAGGGTCTGAAATGGGGAGAGGGAAGGGAGAGGATTAAATGTTACCAATTAGAATCAGTTGCTCAATGGTAAACTGGATTAGTCTAAACTAGAGAGTGTCTAGACTGGAGACTGAAGGAACCATATAAACATCCTCGTTTTTCATTATGTTGTATTAGATGCTGTGATTTAGAAAGGAGGAAAAAACCTCACCAATTCTGATGTCAGCCGTAGTCCATTAAAACTAATTCACTTTGTTCCCTCTTCCATCGTAGACATAGAGATGATTGCTAGTCACTCTTGTTAAAGGCAATAAATACACTGGGCTGCATAGACCTCTGGCATGATCTGTTATGGAAATTTCTGTGCACGGCTTCATTCAAATGTTTTGGTTTATTGCTATTCCTTTTAATATTGGTCCAAAGTATTCACTGTTTTACTTTCATGTAAGGTCTTGGGACTCGAGCAAAGTTGTGGATGCAAATATCCTGAATTGAGATGGTACTGAGAATTAAGACTTCAGTGTGATTTGGGAGGCATCAGGTCTGCTGCCTTTTAAAAATTTTTTTTATTTTAAGGCATTTCAACATAAAGCTCTAAGGGTATATATTATTTGGAAGTTGGATTTCCACATGTTTAAAAGAAAGGGTAATTTGCAATCATCTAATTCTTTATTTGTATCTACCGTTTTAAAAGGATGCGGCTTCTTTTCCTTTTTATAAATGGATTTCTTTCACGCATATTCATTCAAGTTCCTGATTCTCTATCTAATTAGTATTTGTAATCCTGTGCATTCTGGAAAGGTATTTTCACTGCTTGTTATAAAGACATATTAAAAAAATAATACTTTTGGTTTTAAAGGTATATGAGTAAGTTTTGCGAAGTCCATAGAACAGCAAAAGCTTTATGTTTTACTCCTCTGTATATAGTTATTTCATGTTATTTTTGTAATACATTTCTAAATAGTTTCTAAATGCTTAGTTTCTAAAACATTAATCTTCTGCTCACTGGATATATTTAAATGGGCTCTGGACTAACACGCATACAAACATGTATTATGCATACACAAAAAAATTCTGTTCCTCTTGTGTGTGAGGAAGATTATGGAAAAATCATACAAATGCTATCCATTGCTAGTACGTGTTCTAATGAGAAGCCACCAGCAAATAGTTAGCCATTGTTTGCAGACCGCATCTCAAAGGAAAAGTTAAAAATACAGTAAAATTTACATGACGGAATAACACTGCAAAATGAACTCAAAAGAAAATACTGCTTGGTTGACTAGCTGGCATGCAAGCTGTGGTGTATGGCTTCTATTCATAGAAGTGAAATTAAAGGATGCAGTTAAACACGGTTGTGAAACGTCCAGTCCAACAGCTGCATTTAGTTTGTTTTTCAATTTCTCATTGCCTTTCTTGTTTATTAGCTGTGACTCTGAGGTCAGAATTAAAACAAATATTTTAATGGCAGCATTTATGATGTTGGCAGGGAGCGCTACGGCTTAGTCCTGTGAGCTGGACAAGACTCGCTATGGGTGGTGTGAGGTAGTCCCTTCAGACTTGAAACGGGGTCACGATCGGTGAGACTTTTCAAAGTATAATGTCTGTAAATCACACAACTGATAAGCATCCTGGAATCTGCTTTTTAGTTCTTTTAGCAAACTGGACACGCTTAAAGGATCTTAGTTTTAGGAGGCCAGAAGGGAGGATCCTTTTATAGATTTTTTACCATGTTAAAAACTAACAGAATTCCTCTCTTCATTTTGACAGATCTAAGGTATAAAGGCCTTTATGAACTGTGATAATGAAAACCAACTTGTGTGTAAATTGTACACATCTATGCATACTATAGAAATTGTTAGACATGCTTTTAAAAGTAATTTTAGAGTTTGGGGGGCTGTAGTTTTATTTTAGTAAATTGTCTTCACCACATTTAAAAGCAAATTATAGACGTTTTATCTGTGCTAAAGCTGAGTATTAGTTGCTAAATACATTGTTGTCCACACTTGTGCAAGTTCTGTACAGCCATAGATAATATAATAAAAACAGAATCCGCAAGAAAGGAAGTAAGATCAGTGTTTCAGAAATCAGTTCCAGACAGATAGGTTTTTGCCTTCTATTTGCCATTTCTTTTAGCCAAATTTCATGATAAACTGTAAGTTTCCCCTCTAGAGAAACGGAACATTTTATAGACAAGCCAAGCTTAATTAAGTTTTATAAATAGTGAAGCTAAAAGTATGAATTTTTTATTTTAACTTTTTATTTAAATGTGGAATGTATGTATTTTTAATATATAGACATTTCTTACTAGTATTTCAAAGGAGCTAAAAAGTAAATTATTTGGATTTTGAAAGTTACATAGGTCAAGGGTTTCATAGAGATTACACAGGGATAGAAGTTAGAGAATTTCTTTTCACCTTCCTCCTAATACTAAGACTTTAAATGATGCTGGGCTGTTAAATGTGACAGGAAAAACTTGGTTCAGCCTCTCAATGTAGACCAGCTGCTCATCTTGCCTTTAGCAAATGCTATCAACAGGCCTGGAAATAATCAAACCCCCTGCTTTTTATTCTGTCTGTACCTTGATTATTATTTTTTTTAAGGCCAAAATATATTGCCTACAGTAGTATCTTTTGTCTACAAAATCTGGCTCATGTGGGACAGAATTTTTGAGAAGATTAGCTGAAAAAGGAACTTATTTCTCAGTATTCGGAGACAGTGTTGTAGCTGACACATGCATTCTGTTTATTTGGTATGGTTTAGGGTCATAAAATTGGGATTTTCTAGGATTTATGGAAATATGAAGCACAAGGATGAATATTCTTTTTTACGTTAACTCTAATTATTGATTGGACTGGATTTGGCACAACAAATAAATGTGTGTTTCGCCCAAAGGCTGCCTTTTCCTAGAGATACGGAAAGAGAAAAGGAAGTTGAATTGTGTATCAAGGCATAACTAATAAATCGCGGTTTTTACTGCCAATGTTTGAGTTTTTGATTCCAACAAAAACAGTGAAGATACTGATACAATCGAGTCTTTAGATGGAAATAATGTATTTTGTTATTGTAAAACTTCTGACTGTCTGTTGCCTAAGAAAAGGCTTTCTAGTTAAGGAGCTTTTTGTCACCGATACCTAGATGTTCTCCACCACTAAAGTTTTTAGCTAACCGTAAGCTTTAGTTTTTAGCTAAAGTTTTTAGCTGGTTTCTTTTCTTTTCATGTCTAGGAGAATATTTTATCATCAATTGTAGGTATTCCAATTAACCAAAATTTACTCTGTGTCAGAATTACTGATCATTGCACAGGTTAAGCATGTTTTTGGGAAGCTTTTTGTATGATATATGGATGATAGCTGTGGTTTCTGGGTTAAATTTTAGGTGGTTGGTGACAGTTTTAATGAACGCTTTAAAGTCATATTCATTTTATTGTCTCTAACATAATTTCATTCCGCGCAATTCACTAGTTAATGGATAGTCTGTTCATTTATCTAGTGCATGGGTCAATAATTTTCCTTCTCCTCTCCCTGTAGAGGGGAGGAAGGGCCAGATCCTCTCTAGTTTGACAAAGGAAGGTATGGTTTATATCACTTGCTCTCCCTGACATAGATGATGTGGGATCGCAGTTTTCGCAGCAGTCCCACAAGTGAAGGGTGCTGCGGGAATGCACGCAGGCAGCGTGTGCTGTGTGTGCTGCCTTCCCTCCCAGGCAGCGCTAGCTTTTTTTTAATGATATTGGCTTCGTAAGACAGAAAGGAAGCTTCAGCCGACTTGTATTTTACACTGCTCTACGCCTTGGCGTATGCTGCAGAAGGAGAAGCTCCTATGAAAATTAGGTAGAAATGCCATTTGTTGCCTGTCGCAGTTCATGTGTACGTTTCAGTGGCATGGGTTGTCTCAGTCAGGGTTGTGGTGGAGTCAGTGGCGGTGAGACAAGAAGAGAATGTGCTTTAAAAAAAACTGAGAAGTCTCCACGCTTTCTGGCTGCAGGATTCATGCAGCAGTTCTGTAAGTGGGTGTGAGGGTGAATAACCTCGGTGTCTGAAGTAAAATCCCCCGCCTCCAGTTGAACTCTGGTAGCATTTTTCCAGGCAGTACGCTGTGTTTCTGCCAGGTTGCTGAGACACTTACTTCTCAGCCCTTATAGAAATTTGAGACAGTTAATTTTTGTTCTTAAAGCTGGCACTGTTCCTTACGAACATTTAGAGGAATGCTGGCTATCCACTGTGGCGACTAAGCACACAGCTATATTTCCTTTGATTTTATATATTCTTGTATGCCGTTGAATTGGGATAGTCTTACACAAGGGAAGAACAACTTCTGGCTTATCCTGAGAAACAGAACTGGGCTATGCTTTGCTGAAGATAAACTATATAATTCAGACCTTCACAGGACTAACATACTTATCTGTTGTTTTTAATCTTTACACAGAAGAGTACTTTGCAAGCTTCATACTGATTACTGTGATGCTCTTTGGTCACAACGTCTTTAAGGATGCATATGTGTGAATAAGTGGAATGTGAAAACACATATATATGTCATTTTCACAATTTGTAGATAAAGTGTAGAGAAATTAGCCCTAAATTTTAGATATGTCCAGTAATTCTGAGAGTCTCAATATTCAAATATTGAGTTTGATTTTGGAGGATTCTAGGACATCTGTTACCGTTCTGTCCCTCTTCAATGTGAACTGCAGTGCTCTTCCTCTGTAGTTCCACTGTCTATAAAAGCCTGAAGTTATGCAGACTGATGTAGTGAATGCTTTTGGAAGTTAGGCTGAGCTACTGAGGAAAGCAGAACGGGAAATTGTACTTAGGTCTTAATTCCTCTTTTTCACTTGTGATAATTGGCAGTGCAGAATCTGAACTGGTCATAGCCTCCTGTTCTGTATATGGGCTTCCTAACGTCTGTCCTGCCAGGGTTTTCAAAGGAGGTAGTCCGGGCACTATGGGCACGGTGGTTATAGCAGGCTGCCGTTCAGGTGTGTGTGCCTTCATCTTTCTCTCTTCTCTGTGTTTGGCACAGCCTTTGACATGAATTCCTTCAAAAAGTCATAGTTGCATAGTAACTGTAATGATACAAGCCAGTAACTTATTATAGGACTGCGGGACCTCCCAGTTTCAGATTTTTGCTTTTGCTATTGAGCTGGGACTAGCCTATTTGGACTTGGACTATAGCATTAGACACTGCTGATGACCAGCAAAGCTGTAATTTCTTTGCTCTTGTTCCTTGTTACTGGGAGCATACATGGAGATGTATCTATGACTTGATTTTGTTTTGGAAATTGAGTTAAGAGTAGAAGTTTTACTTAAATCTTATTCATTACTGTTACTGTAAGGTTTGTGCCTTATTTCTCAGTTAGGATAGGGAGGGAAGGCTTCATTGCCAAGAACGGTTTGTACCAAAACTCCAGTAGGTGGCTGTGGGCAGCCAGGAAAGATAAGAATTATTCTCCATTTGAATTTTTGTAGAGGTTCTGCTTCAATTGTCAGTTTAAGGCACGTAACGAGACTTACAACCTCTGCAAAGGACATGTTGATACAAAAGCTTAGTGGCGGTCTTCTCTTGGGACAGTGTTTTTCAATCAAAGTTTTTCTCTACACGTCTTAAACATACACATAGAAGTGTTTGCCAGCTACAGGATTCTGTCATGGCTGCTTACCATTTTAGAGGAAGCAATAGATGCAATATTTTTCAGTACAAGCCCTTAAAACCAAACTGAAAATATGATAATTAAGTAAAACTATTATAGCTGTAGCCAAGTACACCTTCAATTTGGCAGTAGCACCAACTTTTAAATTGGTGGGATGGGGGAATTACCTTCTAATATACATAAGTAATTGTGTAGAGAATTGTAAATCCATACAGCTACCTTGCATGTTCCGAATGGGATGCGTTCTTGGACCAAGATAGCTTCTGCATAAGGCAGGAAAGATACAGGATGTAATACTTGATCCTTACGGAGTTAAGGGCGAGGTGGTAAGAAAGATTCCAAAGAAACAGATTTAGAGAGAAAGAAAGGAGTTCTCAGTGGGCAAGAAGTGGGGGACTTTTCAAGCAGTGGTAGTTGGCTGAATGAATGGTGACATAATTCCAGCAGTGCAAGGAAGAGGGGACAGAAGAGAAGTTTGCAAACAGTAGGGAAAACAAAGAGCCGAAATCAAAGCTATGGGTACCACTTCAATCCAGTTTATTAGAAGAGGACAGGTTAAAAAGAAGAGTGTGTTGAAAATGAACTGTAAGAACTTCAAACTTTTAACATTAGGGATTGAAAGCTAATTTTAGGAAAATTGAAGGACTGAGCAGCTGTCACTCACTTGAGTTCATGCAGTAACTCAGTGCCAGAGAAGAACTTTACGTAGGATGCCCGATTCTTAATCCATTGCTGAAACCAGTAAATGACAGGTCAAATTCAGTTCACTTTTGTACTTTGATTTTGTTGTTGTTTAATTATGGTAGTTTTAATGTCAAAGAGAGAAGCTTCTCAAAGAAGTTACTCAATTGGTAGATAACTGAAAAATGGTGCTGTTTGATAAATATCTGCTTTTTTTCTTTTAAATGTGGTCAATAAATGATCTGCTTTCCAGAAGTGTTACTCCTACCAGCTTAGCAACTGAGAGCTGTGAAGTGCAACACATCTAAAATTTTAAATAATTACGTTTCCTTGGCTACAAAAGAGCTTTTCCATCCATTAATAACGAGAAAATTAATGTTGGACCAGCAGTAAAACAGATTAAACTATATACCCCTTTGGATGCCTGACTGCACCTTTAACGGACCTGAAATTCCTCTGATTATTTAAATGTTCTATATTGAAATGTGATGGTGGCCTTGAGTTAATAGTTAAAGAGGTTTAAATTGGAATGTCTCTGCAGAAGTTTTTCCCATTGATCAGAGCAAGTGGGCAGAAAAATACCTTGTTTGATTGTTGAGAAGCATTGATAGTGCCTCACAGATTAACAGAATTTTTTTTTCTTTTTGTTTTTCCTACTTAAGGTGTGCAATCAGTCTTTTATTAAACGTGTAGAGTAGTTAAGGTTTGGAAATATCTTTTATAGTGGCAAGTGCTGCATACGCTAATTTATTGCAGTACTGATATGGCTGCAACCAGCACCTCGTCTGTGCTTGGAGTTTTATGATGACTGCAACTTTCTTCTCAAGTTTGCAAGATTAATCTCATTCTGGAACATCAACTTTCTGGATGTGTCATCTAGAGTAAAATGAGCTGTAATTATTTAATGACAGAATAATTCTTTGTTTCTTCTCTGTTTATTTTGACTTTTTCAACTTGAATTATTGCCTTTGAAGACAAACATTAAAATTAACATAATGGCATCATACTGGATGAATTGCAATTACAAAGATTTTTGTCTCTATATCACATATGCTGGGCCAGAAGGTGAGAAGTAATTCATGATCTATAGCTTGCTAGCATTACTTTATGGTTTGTTTGTGAAGGAAAAGTGTCAGCAGTGGAATTTTTTAGCAGCAAAAGTATAAATAAGAGGACTTTACAGGGAGAAGAAAATCTAGTCTGTTTTAATACAAAATATGCTTTCAATGATGACAAACAAATCGTCTTCTTGTCCTGATTAACCAGGCTGATGTCAATGAGAATGCCCTTTTCATGAGATAATTTCAATGCTGTTTTCTTCTATACTTTTTAATTCCGTTTCTGTACTTTCACCTTTTTTTTTTTCCTCCTTCTTCTTAAATGCCTCCTCGCAGGCAAGTGATTTTCACTTTATAGAAACACTTGCCTAAGTCTAGAGCATTTCCTACCTTAAGATGGAAGACTTTAAGATATACTGAAAATTTAGGAAATTCTTGATCATTTAAATTCTCTATTAAATAACTACTACATTTCAGATACAGCTATGATTTAGATAAGTATTTTTAAAAATGGTCTGAAATGAAATCACTCTTTGTTTTCTGTGAGTTTAGCCCTGGAAGTGCACTGTACAGGATCTTGAATCTGAGAAAAAATGCATATGAAATCATGTAATCAGTGCTATACAGCATCGTGTCATTCAGGTGGAAGAAATGTATTTAAAAGAGGGCCAGTATGGTGATTTGCAGTGCATTAATTCTCCTGTTTTTAAAGTTCAGAAATACATGATTATCAATAGCTTAAATCCGTCGCTACTTGACTTCTTAGGAAACTTCCAGATTCATATTTTTTCTTACCTAGGCATTTAACCTGTTATCTCTAAAGAAATTTATCCCCAAATCAGGATTAAGTAGTAGTTAGTGGCAGAAGTTGCTCGCAGGTTTGAATAGAGCCCATTTCCTCTTTTGAAGATCCTATATTTGAGGAGGGGGGAAGATAGGAGACATTTCTCTATCATCATCAAATTGATGTCTTCATGTAAGTAAGATACGGTACTGCTGGAGAAGTGTGATTAAATCGTTGTGCTTCATCACCTACCTTTTGCTGCAGACAGAAGTCATACATAAATAACTGATTTCCATCTCTGTACCGAAGAGTCTTGCTTTGATATGAGGCCTTGAGGAGGATGATCTTAGGCCTATCTTTCTTCAGCATGTCCTGTTGCTGTAACTTTTCTAACAGTAATTTTTGTAGTCTCCTATTCCTCATTTCTAAGAGAAAGGAAATATTAGGATCTTAGTTTCTTTAAGCAGTAAAAATGTACAGTTATCCTAATGTAACGTTACCTATGGTTGGTTTCTACGCTACTGCAGAAAATTTCACAGTTTATTGAAAGATGGTTCTTTAGTCACCTTTTTGTGATCATCTTTTTAGAGACATTTTAGTCACCTTTTTATAGAGATCTTACATTTTGTTAAAATTTGTCAAATTTGCAGGTAAATAAGGTCAATTTTAATATATTGGTGAATATATTGAAGAAACGTGTGGTCACACTTGTAAATGTTGATTTGTTTGGGTATCACTATTGCTGAATGTACTCTGTTTTGATACATGGTAGATTTATAATTAATTCTAAAATATATTAAAATTATTATCAAAGCAGTCATTTAGCACAGCAGGCATTGTGAAAAGAGTTGTTAACTTCCTTTCTGATTAAAGATACACAAGTATATAAAAAAGGTAGAATTATTTCCTCTCTTGAAGTTAGTGGCAAAAGCTCTGTAGACTTCAGGGTGGTCAGGATTTTGCCCTCTCTCTGTAACATTTACTTTATTGTTATTCCAACAAAAACAGAAAAACATGATAATACGTTTCAGCAGTAAAAATGTTTACTGCAATCTCTGCAACTAGCACACCCCAAAACACTAATGTAATGGTAGTAGCTAGGGATTTGTGTCCCTTTTGGAGGAATTACAAGCAGGGTTAAAAGAAAAGGGAGTCTGTTCCCTTTGATCTTTTGCCCTCATTTACTCAGCTGCCCTCAGTGTGCATCCTTCAGTTTCAGGAGGGAGAAACCCCTCCTGATAAAGTTTTAGTATTTATTGGGCCATCAGCTGTAGTCAGTTAGTGTTTGAAATTGGGAAATTGTTTTTTAGTGTATAAAGCATACCATTGAGCCATCTGTTGGGCATGGTAAATGTCTGACAGTTTCCATACATCCACCCCAAGCTCCAAATATTCAGATTAGCACACTTAGGACAATTATATATTTACAGTGTATAGAGATCTCCAGAGTACAGTCATAGGTAATTATTTATCCTCAAAATAATTTTTTATTTTTCTTCCCTTTCTTTTGACTTGCTGAGTTTTTTTAATATATTTATTTTTAAATATTTTGGATATCTTTATGAACTTTTGTTTATTTTGTGGTGAATTTTGTTGTTAAAACCAGATTTTCCTTATTTAGTTAAGTTTTTTTTTGAGATCAAATTTTGTAACTGTGGCATATGTGTTACAGTTGGAAGTATACATGGGCTTAGTAGCACTAATATTTGGCTGTATTTTGACTAGCATCAGCCTCAGAGAGGAGTTAAGCGAGTATAAATAAAGCTACTGTTCATAGGTCAGGTCATATGTTTCATAAAGCCATGGCCCATATAAACTTTGTCACATCTTAACAAGATACATACTTGACTGCTTTGGCAAGAGAGCGGCAGTGGAATAGAAATCTATACAATTAGCGTCCAGAAGGTAGGAATGCTGAGCAAAATGCGTATGGACTGAATCAGGAGCGACTGCAACTCAGCGCGGTTCTGCTGAGCTCTCTGGTCCTGTAATTTGAAAACCCACAAAGCATAATATTATCATTTGCATGGAATCTATGCTCATATCTAAAAAATAAAATCTGATAAGTTGTTCATATTTTTTATCACTGTTCTTGTAAATAGTGTATTTGTGCAATAACTGTATGGGTCTCTATATGGCTCTTTGTGCATGGAAATGTAAGAGTTGCATTCCTAGATTAAGTATATCCGTGGATATATGTTTCTTCCATGCAGATGCATGCCTGCTTTCCTAACATTTGTGGCCTTGGTGTTTTTAAAACAAATCCAACACAGCTTGAAAGTGTTGAGTTCTTCAGTGTGTAATTACAGAATGACATTGTTTTGGAAGGCGGAAAAAGCCGCCTGTTGCT
This sequence comes from Cariama cristata, assembly GCF_000690535.1. Taxonomy (NCBI): domain Eukaryota; kingdom Metazoa; phylum Chordata; class Aves; order Cariamiformes; family Cariamidae; genus Cariama; species Cariama cristata. The sequence continues at coordinate 10,773 of NW_009628504.1, forward strand.
CTGAAAGATGGCATTATTTAAAGTGAAGTTACTCATGAAACTTAAACCCAAGGTGAAATTGTGTGTACCTCATTTGTATGCATATAATAAACAACTATGCAATTAGATAGGTGTTATAAATAGGATGTGGTGGAGATGCTTGGGTTACTCAGGTTTCCTAGATTTTATAGCAAGTACCCAACTGAGATTTGCTGCTCTCTAATTTTGCCGTTTGGGCTAACCAGCTGACGCCTAGTTGAAAAGAGTTATGTTCCTACAAGGCCACAGAAGCCGTAGTATTCAGTCTCCGTCTCCTTCGGATTGTGGAGAACTCTGTGTACCATCAGCAACTTCAATCCCACCCTTTAGGCCAACCCTCATCTATCAAACCCAGGCTGAGAGAACGCGAGAGGAAGCTCCCAGATAAACATACAGCAGCGCCTAAACTCCTAATCACTCTGGGCTTCCGCTTCCAGGCCCTATAATTAGAAGTCCTTCTTTTCCTTGTATTCCCAGTTGACGCAAATGCTTTTTGTGGCTTGGCACCTCATTTAGGGCGTGGGCTTAGTTTATGGCCAGGCCAGAGTCTGGTTTAGTCTTCTGATACTGCATAAATAGCTCTTAACCCACAGTCTACATCTGTACTAGTTTTTCTTTTTATGTATATATTCTCTGTATTTTTTAACGTTTCTATCCTGAAAGAAGCTTATTGTTTCCTAAACAGAATACATGAAAAGTAGGAAGCTGTAAATTAGGGCAAATGTATCTGTCAGGTAAAACAAAGCTTCAGTAATTTTATTTTTTTCCATCTAGGCTATCTGTTTCTTTTAAACTGGATTTTAATCATCTCTGTGGATTTGAAAAACCACACAGTAAAACAGTCATTAATTTAACCTAGCTGCACCCCTCATATTATGGATAAGCAAAATCAGAATTTTTGCAGGGAGATACCTACTAAGTAATATCTGCTTTACGCATAAATTTCCACTGGATTCTGTGTATGCAAGAATTTCAATTGATTTCAGATGTTATCTGTTAAATGGGGATTAATGCCAGTTTGAAAAATAAGCAGGAAATCCTTGAGAATTATTCACTTTTCATCTATGATTATTCATACATAAAGTACATCATAAGAGAAAACATTTTGGACTGAACTTATGACAGCTTTAACCCATATTTCCGTCTAAACAACTTTTTGGGAAAACTGTCACTAGGTCTTTTAGAAAGCCGAGTTGAAGTTTCCTGCACTTGAAAGTGAAAGTGAGGGAATGACCAAGATTCAAGTTCATGTTTCTCTGCTGGGATTAGGTATTTCTGCTGGGGTGGTGCAGCGGCCTTGTGTTGCAGGGAGAAGGAGAGAGAAGTGAAATAGCTGAGCTGTAATAATTGAAAACTGTGATTCTTCAGTGTGAAGTAGTGAGAGCTGGAAAACACCACACCAAAACCCAAGTCAAGTGTTCTAAAACATCAGTGATTTATTGTTTGAATAACAGTAGTAAGATATTTCAAAATGCTGTTTTATAAATACACGTTCTTTCACATCTGTGGTATTGTGCTTGGGACTTCTGTGTTGATACAAGTTCTGCAAGTATATATTTGTATTTCAAATACAAATGTGAGTATGAAAGGCTCTCCTTTAACTTACTGGAAAATAGTTGCTAATATAAACGAAGGGCCTGTTTTCCCTTGACTTTCGTCTAATAAAATGCATTTATTCCAAACAGTGACAGGCAGCAGGATTTTAGATTAGACATGCAAAATTGCCAAATCAGATACCACCCATCTTTCTATTTTTAAGCCAGTTCCTTTCCACCCACAAATGTATTGTCTTTCACCTCTGTACTCCTTCAAGTTAGCATAAACAGAACAAAAACCCAAACTCAAAAAACACAAACCCAAAAAAACTCGAAGGCAGCACACATTAATTTGGAACCAAGAACTGTGTACATCATATGGAACTGATCAGACTTGCAGATAGGCAGGCACGTTTCCCAGCTTCATTTGTTCGGATACGGTGTATGTCTTCAAAAGAACAAACAGGTACCACTGTATGCTTTATGGATTTGTGTGACATATGTTGTAGTGTACGGCCCCAAAGTGAGCTCTGGCAATGCCCTGCTGAGGTTAAGTACAGATTACAGATTTGGGAAAAAATCTTTGTGAGGAGAAAGGCAAAATTATATCACGTCTGTGTACTGTGGGTTTATTGCACCATCCGCAGACACCTGCATTTCTAGCCAATACTGGAAAGGAGATCCTGGTTAGCTAAACAACCGATAGATTTGATGGACAACGCAGTATGGTAATTCCTGTGTTTTCACTGGCTCGTGATTATTACGCAGCTTTCTGCCTCCAGCTTCCAGACAGATTTTTGGCTCACTTAAAGTTTTTTTTACGATCTTCATTGCACTGTGCCATGTGATGGGATACACATGAAGAATGCTGTGTTCAGAGCTCTGGGTGCACTCAGCTCTGTGTGTGTATTTGAAAAAGACTTCTAGCACTTTGGGGGAAGAAAAAAAAATATCTAGGTTTGCTGAGGCTGTCTGTTCACTGTTGAGAGAAGCTTTATGTATTCATCTCTTCCAGCTGCTTCTCCAAAAGTCCTTTCCATCTGGAATAAGAGAGAGCTCAAAAGGACCAAAAGCACACTCAGCTTCTATATAAAGCTATCTAACGTGTGAGGAGAGGCAAACATGGGAATATAGAAAATAAATCCTTACTGTGTTGAGTTAGATCTTTTGGAATATCCTTGCTCCAGTAATAGTGGCAGCCCAATTCTAGCACACAAACCCCTATTTGCTTCCAGCTTTCTCCACTGGAAATGCTATATATTATTGAGGACCGCACACTTCACTGGAAGGGAAGTGTATTTTGTGATGTTTCAGAACAGAATTAATGCAAATTGTGTGCATAATCCCACACTAAAGACTTGGCTGACTTGCGCTTGAGCAACTTTAGCTGTATTTCCTATCAACACAGTCACTACAAATCAAGGAAATTGCCGGTTAAGCCAACATTAACATCCAGGCCAACCTCAACTCACATGCCTTACCGCCCAAACATAATACCCAAATGCACTCACGGATTTCTTAGCTCCATAACAAACTCTCTTTCATTTCTAACACTCGGAATCGGACTTACAGCCTGTAACAGTAAAAGTATGTCTACTGGAGGGAATCTTGCTGAGGTCAGAGTTAAGATTTTGCATTTGTGTGATTTTGAGGAAATGGATGTGTGCAGTGTGGGTGGGCTGGTGCTCCATCCAAGCCCTACCAGCATCAGTGGTCAAGCTGAGAAAGAAACTTGTGGGCAGTTTTGTCTCTAAATACAATTTGACTTTCTCTCCGATTTTGTACCTTACTGCTGTGGGCCACGTAGTCTTGAAAGTATTTGTTTACCTTCACAAGATTCTTATTTCATAAGAGTTATGGTCAAGCGAAACCAAGGCATATTCCTGTTCGTGCTCACAGCCTGTGCTGATGCTGTATGATCCTGTTTGGAGGCTTCAGGATGGTGCTGTACCTCCCATGAGCCGAGACATGTGCTCACAAACGGGCTTCCACCGAGGAGGAGGCAGCAGTGGGAAGTGATGTTGGGCCCAGAAATTCAAGGCTTTGGCTGCTGAAATTTTTCTATGAGGGCTTAAGGGAAGGGGAATTCCAGGATTGCTAAGGAGGGAGAACACTCAGGATACCGATCTAGTCATGTTGTAACAGTGGTTCAGTGGAAAAGTTAATTGAACTTACTCTTTACTAAGAGAGTGTTTCTCTGCTGCTTAGTACACAAGAGGATTTTCTTTCCCAGTTTAATTCTAAAATTTTAAAACTGTCATATGCTAGGACCTTAATGGTAATGTGTGAGAGCTTTCAAACATGTGCTGTATATATTTGTTTCGCAGCAGTGAGCAGAAGAGTTAAAGATGAATCGTAGAGCCATGTGTAAATAAACTGAGAAAGTGAACACTCTTTTATGACAGAAATAAGATAATCATTTATCCTTTGAATAGGTGTGATGTAAAATTGTGGAGACCTTAGTTCTCTCCCTGAAGGATAAAAGACTTCAATTATGCTGCATATGGAGAATCAAGACAACAGAGCTATGTGGAAATTCCTGGATTTCTTTAATAGATGGGTACCTTGAAAATTATTTAGAAGGCACTTCGACGTAGCTATTAAACTGCTGAAATCACTGACGTTAAGATCGCTTTGTACTTGATATTAATTAAATGTCAGAGGATTATTTTGGGTGATAGCTGCTTAAATTTCATTGATAATATAGTAACATGGGACACTTTTATACAGAAAAATAAATTTGAAGTTTGTTTACCATAGGGCTAAATTCTGCCATAACGACGTGCTTTTCCTATATGTACAAAATTACTTAACTTTTTGTTATTAAAACCTTGAACTTTTATGGCAAATTAACTTCAAATGTGTTTGTAAAGGTTTAAAAACTGGGTTATGGACTGACACATAGTGGGAGAAAAAAGTAAATAGCATATGTAAGTTACTGTGGTTCTGCTGATCTTCTAATTTAATCATTTCGGTACATCCATCAGTGACCTGTTTTCAATGAAGTTAGTACCTAATTTAATATTTCACTTGAAAGCTCTCAACTCTGACTTGCTGCCATTCAAGCAATAAATCAGACAGTTCCTTTCATATACATTTGTAAGAAAGATGCTTCTCCAGGATTGTTTTTGGTATGGGTTGTTTTGGCTGGGTTTTGATAATGTCTCTTCTTCCAAAAATATCATTGTGGAGACATCAATCTTTTTTGTACTGGCTCTTTCCCAGTGAAGAGCATTCTGGGGTTTCACTCTAACATTCGTCACTTCGATGCTTCGTATTGGTCACACAAGTTCTCCACTTTAGTTAAAATATTCCCAGATTTTTCAGCTGACTTTTATAGGTTTGTATTGTAATACGTGCGTAGTAATGCTGTTAATATGATTTCAGTTGAAGTTCTGATTCATTTTTATGAAGTGAATCCCTTTCAATACAGTAATTTTCTGCAACTGTTTTCTTGTGTTTCCAGAGAACAAAATGTAAGCCGCGCTAGCATTTTTAGGTAGACATTCTTAAGCCTCTTCTTTTGCAGTGATTAATCTCTTGTGCTTTTGTGTTTCTTTTTTCTTTTTCTTTTCCTTTTTTTACCCAGGGATGTTGCTGGTCACTACTGACACGTTAGGCCATGATTTCCATGTTTTTCAAATACTGACACATCCTTGGTCATCATCACAAAGTGCCGTCCATCATTTGTATACACTTCACAGGGGAGAGACTGAAGCCAAAGTAAGTTAAACTATTTGCTGAAGAATAATCCCCAGACACCTTATACTTTTTGTGTATGTTGGCACTTTAATGTTTGTTTCAGCACACAAAGAGCCTTTCTTATGTTATAGCTACAGAAAGGATAAGAGCACAGCGTTTAACCTGGACAATAATAAATTCTTGCCTCTTACAATGAGGTGCTGTCAGATTTATTCAGATATGACACTACCTCCAAAGAGCCCAGATTATTAGCTGTGTTTGTACTTAACCTTTTCTCATGTAATATGTTAAACATTTGTCTAGTGCCCATGAAGCAACTGTCAGGGTTCGCTTGACTTTGGTGGTAAAAACCAAAGACAATTGAAGAGTTGAAAAGAAGACTTAACCAAAAGTCTGTGATTAGCTTTTATTTACACTTTAGCAAAGCAGTGGAACCTATTGGAGACTGTAGCGAGACATGTTTAACTTCCCAGTTTGAAAATCCCATTCTTAAAGATGGAGGATTAAATGAGGCTATTAGCTTAGGATGAAAAAGTCTGAAATTATGTTTTAAAAAATGCTCAGTAGATGACTGTGAGAGAGATCAGTTTTGCTAGCATCACTGTGATAGAAGCAGTGCAGCGTGTTATGCTTGAATCCTTCACTGCAAGGCTTTCAGGCATCGGGAGAGCCTCACCTTTGTAGCATTGAGTAACTGTTGAAGAACCTGTTTTAAATACATAAATGAAAATGTCACCACAGGGTAAGAAATGAGTATTGCACTTGCTGATGCAATTACACACTGAAAGCACAGACTTGTGACAGTCTGGCAGATGTAAACTGGTGTGACAGAGAGAAGCCTCAGGCACTGCGATTATGACCCTGACACTGGAAGCTTGGATTATTGTAGTACCGTGATTATAGTTCCTACAAACCATTTTTTTTTTCCCTATGAGTTGTGCAGTTTCCGTTAAGTTTTTTGCCTTACCTTTGTAACTAGTAGAATCTGAAAGCTTTCTTTAATGTAATAGTGGTTGATAATGTTTCAATCTGTGCAAAATTAAATTACTGGTAGCTTAAATACTCTAAAGCTTTGCTGCTACTGTTCTGGAAAAGTGTAATTACTATTATAGGTAATGGTTTACTATAGGAAGGACTAACCAATCTGGAAAGTGAGAGGAAATTAGGAAGAACTGTCCATATGGGATAATATATATAGTACTTACAAGTTATTTTAATGAATAATATAAAGGGCGTTAGATCTGTGTGTATACATATACTCTGTCATCTATTTGAGTATGTACTATAATGTGTTTAATGTTTTAGAGCTGTTTTTGTTCCACTCTCATACAAAAAGTGGGAAGCATCCTATAGTCAGTATTGAAAACCAAAGCATAGAACTCCATTCACTAGGAACAAAGTTGTTCCTCTGTTTTTTACAACTGATAAATTTGTTTTTAAGGCATACATTGGAAACCAGACATAACATGTTTTCGAGAATAAACCTTTATTGATACACGATTTTTGGGATATAGTATTAGCATCTCTGTGAAAGCACTGCATTAAAGTTCTCAGAATCAACATAGTAAAGTTGTTTTTCCTAGTTTGCCACATAGTTTTCATTTGGGATGTGAACAGTATAGCTTTTGGAATGGTATCAAATAGAGAAAATTCTAACCGGTCTGAGGCGTACTGGTGGATTTCACAACTCCCTTGATAATTAAACTATCCAGCAACAATATCGCATTGGTACCTGTGATTCTCAATACACGTCTATCATTTAAAATATTTGCATAATGCGATGGATGGTTTTACTTTTGCTTTTGGAATCACAGTACTTGTAGTTGTTTAGTGAGAAGAGTAGTATGTGGTGCTGTTCTTTTGTTCTGTAAGTTTCATGTATGAGTAGTGTTAGGCAAGAATTTTGGAGACTGTTCAATTTAAAATTCTCAGTGCAAATATTCTGAAACACATTGGAAGCCTCTGTACCTCCTTTCTTGGTTAGAATAGTACTTATACATTTGCAACCAGACTTCCACCCCCCGCCGTGGTTTAAATCTAACTGTGAATCAAGGTCACCTTCTGTACAGGGGCTATAAAAAGTTCTAATTTGTGTTGATGGACATGAGTGATTATCAGTGTCAAAATTTGTTTAGCTAGTACCCATTATAAATTGTTCAAACATCCTCATTATGCCCTTGTTATATGTGGTATTTTAATGTCCATGCTGAAATCATCTGCCTTCATATGTGAGATTCTGTCCGACAGATCTTCGCCACGCGTTTCCCGAAATATCCTTCTTATCCTTCTTTCACAGTCTAATGCATGATTTTTCCTTTCTTGTTTTGTGATCCATTCTTGCAAGTACGTATTACTGCTATTTATGAGATCATTTAGTTCATGGACAAAGAACTGGTACGTTGGTAATGTTTATAAAAGTTTCGTGTACTTGTCTGAATGGCTGTGTCGAAGCTGCTGGACACCCAGAAGTTCCCTGTATGGGATCACTGCTTCTGCACAAATGGACTGTACATGGAGTACACTGTAAGACCAGTTTTTCCAAGAAGTTGGATCTGTGACGTATGCTTTGTGTGATACATGGCATACCAATTTTGCTCTGGGAGCAGAAATTTGGGAACCATATATGTTGGTGTTCCAAATATTGACAGGTATATCTAGTGTTACGGCAATGTTTGAGTTGTAATTTCACCTGGTTCAGAGTACCAGCCCTGGAGTATCCCCTTTTGCAGGGCTGCAGAATTCCCGGTCTCCATTTCACCTTGTCTTTAGTGGTTGGAAGGCAGACTGATAGCTAGGTATTTCTCATCTGTCTCCTAAGAGAAGGTGACAGGAAGTCCTCTCTGTCATTTGTATACAGAAGCATCATAAGTGGATTAAGTTGTACACTTAATCTATATTAAAGAAAAAGAAGCAAGTGTTGTGATTTAATAATGGTGTTTTCTGATCGATTCACTGCAATCAAGCAGTGTCTCTAAGTCCCCCACAAGTCCTTCTGCTGAGTCAGAGGTATTAGCTATACAGTTACTTTGACTTAAACTAAAGAATGTGCGGTCCATCATGGATTAATTTTTCTAAATTCCAGACAAATTCTGGTTTGGTTTAGGGTTGAGAAATTTCAGTCTGAAAGATCGTTTCTACATTTTCCTGACGATTTCTGAAATATAGAGACTGGTTGGAAAGAGATCTTTAGGGGTTGTGTCTTCTTTCAGGTACATCAGGATCTTGTCACTACCCAAGGCAGCGTTTGTGCTAAGCATTGGCCATGAGTTGACCACTCCAACCAGGCAACATCACTGAAATCACACTGTTAATGAGTGGGATAAAATAGAGACATTCTAATTTGATTTTTATAAAAAGAAAAATGTAAATGGATTTTAATACAGAATGTTGTGCTTGCATCGACAGTCTATCCCGATAGCTGTGCTTATGCTGTTTGTAGTTTTCTGCTTGATGGAGGAGAAAGGGATGAGGCTGTTACAAGTTCCTCCACAAGATAAGCTTCCTCTTAACTGAAATGTTGCTCACAGCAGATTGTGCTGGTATTCAATATATGATCATATGCACTTTCTGAACAACTGACGGTCATTATCCCCTGGAGCAGTGTCCAAAGGCACCCAATAGCCATCTTGCAGGTTTTTTTGTTATTGATCTTCTTTTTAGGGCTTATCTGCCTGGTGTTGGTGTCATGATGCTGAGGGAGATGTAGGTACTGTGCCTGGTAAGGTAGGTTTTCTGAGCTTCCATTCCCCTTGATACACAATTAAGCATAAGTGGTAGTATTCTCCCTGACTGTTCACAGCTAGTCTTCATAACAGGGTTTTCCTTTTCTCTTTCTGCATGCTTTGAACAATGAAACAGTGTTACTGAGTTTTAAAGTGTTGTTATTGCAAAGCTATGTTGTATTTGCTGACTTTGAGCAGCAAGTATAGGAAGAAGCCTTATGTGCTGAATAAAACATTGAGTCAGGACTGTGAAGATCACTCAGTTCCTAATAAAGCCACTGACTTTTTTTGTGTGACTTGGATGAAGATGGGGTGAGATGGAAAGTGGACCTCTTGTCTCATGAGGGAATTGCAAGGACAATGGCCATGAAAGAATGTGAAGTGTTCAAATACTTTATTGGTTTGAGGGATGTGAGTCCCAAGGTCACAGCATTCAAAGTTACTTTTCTGCAAACACAGACAGAAATGACTGTTTCAGTTATGTTGGATGAATATCTTTTAGTGTTTAAGTGCTACTTATGCTTTAGAATTTTATTTTTTTTTACTTGAGAGAACAAAACCCACTATGTTTGATGCACTGTGTTATATCGTGAAGGTTCATTGCAAGCACTGGTTGTATTTAACCAGACCAGAGACAGAACTGAAGCTCTCGGAGAATCCATGCTTGCACGATTCAGCTGTAAAGGGGAAAAATGTGCGTATGTGGTGCACGTTTTGGTTAAGGATACATTTTCTTGTCCTACAGCTCTTGTGTTGTGAGTCAACACTTACTGCATTTACCCAAGAGCGTTTTGGAAAGTTTTTAATAAAGATATATATATAGCATGTTCTGAACTGAGGAAGCTCAGTTACTTGCAGATGAAAGTTAGACTGTCACCTGATGATCCTTTCTCTTTGATCTGAAATTGTAAACAGAAAAAAAAATTCCCTGAAAACAGTATTATCTCAACCTAGAACAAATAAACGTAATGATAGCATCAGTGGGCTGGTGGCCAGGGTCCTCGGTAATCTTTTACGCTGTCAGGCTTTTGTTATTCTGACTCTCAAACTGCTGTTATAACTGACTTCAGTCAGCATAGGTAAACAGAGGGAATGATAAAAACATTCCAGCATGGGCTGCCACACAACATGTGCAATTTTACGTTTTTCTAGGGAATGCATTAATGTTTTTGTGACGTGATTTCATGAAGACTGTTCAAGGTTATGGCACGTACCGTGTCCAGGCAGTGAAATGTTGGAATAGTTTACAAACATTTGATGTAAACCTCCATGGTTAATAGAAATTTCTTCCTATCTTTTGACATACTTATGTAGTTGCAGTTATTGAAATAGCGTCTGGAAGAGAGACTTTCTTATTTCTAAGAAAGAATCTGGGGAAAGTCTTGAAATAATAAAGATTGATTTAGGGAAGTTGATCAGTCTTTGATGAAAGCAGACGATAAGAAACTGCTGTGATTAGAAGTAGCCTAACTATCTTGCGGAGATGGAGCTCTAAGCAGAGTGGCATTTACGATTTCAGTTATTAATGGAGAGCAGCTAGTCTGGCTGAAGGACCCTACGTGAATGTCTCACTATGCCCAGATTCTTCCTTGTGTTTATACGGAACTGAAATCAGTTTTGACGACTCAGGGGGACAGAGTGAGGTCTGTGTGGGTCTGATAAATCATATTGTGTAATCTATGATTTTATTATTTTTTTCATTTGTGTTTGTTGCAACATCATTTCCTTAATTTTCTCAACCAAAAAAAATTAAAATACAGAGCAGTTTTTTAATTTATTTTGACCCTTACCTCCTCAGTACTGCTGCTTTCTCCTTGTCTAATGATACTGCTTTTTTATTTCTGCCATCTCCCGGCACAGCGCAATTAAATACTTAAGTAATGTCCTTCAAATAATGGTGTGTTTTCTCTGTGACATTGCATACTGTGCATGAAACTGGGTTAAGTTCCTATTGCAGTAATGCTAGTCATGCTTTATTGTTGTTTCACATCACTGTTCAAGTTTAATTTAATGCATTGAAATGCACAAGAATGTACATATTGAATCCGGTGTAACTCACCACAACTGAACAAAAGGGACACTAGGGGAAAAAAAAAAGAGAGAGCACTAGGAAGATCAAAATGTCTTTTAATATTTATTTCTTGTAATTACTATGAAAATACATGGTTCAGTGTTGTGATCTTTGTTTCCTAACTATTGACTTACGCACATGCGTCAGGCGTGGATTTGCCTGGGGAGGTACTGTGATAGCCCAGTAAAGCTGCTCCTCATTTCTAAGAAAATAAGGGGTAGTCTACATTTAAGTGTTGTGCAGCAAGTTAGTACAATATTAACTTTTAGAAGCCCTGAAATGTCGAGGCTGGGTATGGACTGTCAGGCGTTCCCAAGAGTAGTGGTAAACAAGGTCACTGCCTGTCTCGTGTGATTGCTTGTGTAATCAGCCATTCCTCTGACGATCCCATTTTAATCAACTGCTTTTAAAAGAAGTTTTCTGTGTGCTCCCCTTACTTCTGGTTTGTTTTCTTTCAGTTATGGCTTGATTTTAAAAATTTTACTTATTTTCTGAATATTTTCTAATTATAATAGCATTTAAATTTGGAGAAGCTGTGGGAATAAGGAAAGAATGATAGCCAAAACGTATATAGATTTCTGCTATATGAAATAAGTGAATGTATGTCAGCTTGGAAGCCTTCGGTTCAGATAATTTCCTCCCAGTTTTCAGAATATCAGAATTTTTTGATCTGTGCAATCTTGAAAGCTGATCTTCAGTAGAGCTATTGACACATGACATGTCATTGTAGGACTCCATATATTGAATTGCCCTACTGTCTCACTCAAGTCAGACTCTGAACATGGCAGCTAAATTTTCATTCAGTTTTCTGGAGAATTTTACATCATAGTGTTCAAAATACAGGAAAGCAGGATAGTGGCAATTAAAAAGAAGCATAGGAGAAGAGTAATTGAAGGAAAACAGGAGAAGACAGTGTAAGACTGAAAAGAAGTTAGAGGTTAGAAGTGGATGCTTTGATGGAAAGGGTTGCAAGAAACAAATGGTGAAGGTGAGAGAAATGACAAAGCTGAAGGCAGCTACATGGTGGAGGACTCATTGTGTAATACAAGCGTATTGAAAGATTTCTTTCCTAGCACCTGTTTAGAAGACCTTTCTCAGACTGTTATTTCCTTTCCATAGTAGTACTGGATGATTTCTTTCCAAGTCATGCTAAAGGGTACCAGAAGATCTGAAACACTTTTTAGTTGTCTCTGATAGGAAAATAGTCACATTGTCCATGATTCTGAAAATAGCATTGATAATTTTGTCAGGGTACTGAATTTTTTTTTTAAACAAAGTTATCCTATTGGTGCGGAGAAGAGTCAGTAGTAAACAGTAGTATAAGAGGTGCAGCATGTCTGGGCAGCCAGAACCCCTTTTCGGTTTGACAAGTATCGATGAGGATTCGTGGAGCAAGCTGAATAGTCTATAAAATATGGACAAAATTTCTGCAGACCTCCCGTACAACAGGAGTCACAGAATACCTGGTTTAGACATGGGCAAATTGGAGGATGCGCGCTGTTATCCTTATAACATTCTGTGGTTCTCTTAAGCGCGTTTCTTTGGGCCAGAAAAGGCTTTGGTGTTTCTAATGAGGACCTTGAAGTATGCAGGGATTTCACCGAGACTTTTGGGTATGCAGGAGATGTAGCTTGAAGCACGAGGAACCAAACTGCTCACAAACTAGGAGGAAGAAGTGGTAGTAATGCTAGGAGAAAGCACTGATGTTCCCACGTAAGTATTCAGTATTGCAATTTAAAATATCTTAAGGGTTCCCAAGTTAAACAAAACCTCAGGTCTGTAATTCCCTTTACTGGCCCGGATGGGAGAGGATAGATAAAATTTTGAAATAGACGTGAGCATTAAATCTGATGTTGACCTTGAGCTATAGAATAAACTTTGCCTCGTGAGAGATCTAGCGTACTTTATACTTTATTAACATGTATCTGTAAACACAATGGGGTCTTGATTGATCTTTGGTATCTAAACATTACATCATAATTAACAACAAATCCAGAAATATATTATAAATACATGAAATAATAGTACATTAACCTAAAGGACAGCAATAAATTGCAATGCTTAGCATAAACTTGAAAACCACTAATGGGCCACTGTGCAGTTTGTTTATACTATAAGCAGTCAAGAACTCTGTGTAATGTACAGTAACGGCGTGGTGGTGAACAGCAAGTCTGATGTGATAATTTGTATATTTTTTTCTGTGGACACACACAGCTGATTTTTTTGAAGCAATTTCTGAGGCTGCCATGATGAGCATTCTCCTTCTAGCCCAGTCCACTGCTTTCTTCCAAGTCTACTAGAAAGTTAGGAACGCCTTTGCGTTGCATGGGTGGATTTGTGCTGTTTTGATATGAACATATTTAATTTATGCCCTGGTATGAAGTTGGAAATACTCTCAGAATTACTTCCTTGAACTGTCTGTGGTACTGCTACTCATTGTTTCTCTGTGAAAGACAAATGAGGCCATTTCTGAGACTGACAGGAGATAGGTAGAATTGCTGCATGGGTAATGGTAGCTTCCCAAATACTTTTTGTCACTGCTGAGTAGAGTTTCATAGCTGTATTCCTATAAATCTTAATTTACTTCACACTCATCTGTCAACGCTTTTTTTGGTTGTTATTACTGAGTCTTAAAAACCTCTTTGTTCTCTGCCTCTGTGGTTTCAGCCATGTTTCAGTAAGTAGTCACGGCCATGATACCCGCTCTCTGACTGCGGCGAGCGTTTGTGATCGTTATTTTGAAGCGAGCATTTTGGATTACATTGTTCCAAACTTTCTTCCTGAAGATCAGGAATGTGTAATGTTTACATTGAGAAAAAACATCCCGTAATGATCATTTCCCAGTTTCTTGGCTTGTGTTGTCATATGCCAGGGCTGTTGTATGTGTTTTTAAAACAACATAATCCTAAGGACGTGTACTGAAAACTGAGTATTAATATAGAAACGTACACATTTCTCTTACGCCGTATAGTGAGATACAATTTTTTTCCCCTCTATCTTCTTTTAGAAATGTCTTCTAAAAATGCTCTATCAAATAAGATGAGAGGGTTTGTGGTAGATGTGGGCGAAAGCAGTGATTTTAAAGAGTTTGGCTGTGAAATCAGTTGAAGTGCAGGAGGGAAGAGATTGAAGAGGTACAGGCGGCCAGAGCCTGTCCTGTAAATCCAGCTCGAAGGTGTCAGTGCGCAGGGAGGTTTGTAAAGTCCCTTCCAGAGAGCTGTGGTTTCAGGGGAGAACACTCTTCTGCAAGGAGCATGAAACTACAGAGCAAGACAGAACAAACTCATGTTGGAGGTGTACAGTGAGTGAGCAGAACAGCAAAGAGAAAGGAAGAGAAAAGCTGTTTTCTTGAGGCTCGGACAGGTGGATGGTGTGCAAGATCAAGAAGGGAATTTAAAGCTGGTTCTAAAATGGATATGAAATATTTGGAAAACAGTGATGTGTTCAGAGGGATCACATCTAATGACAACCAGGGCCATTCTTCATGTTATTAGAAATTAGAAAACCGGGCCTTTGATAGGGCTGGAATTACATTCCGACAGCCTTAATGAATTTATTATATTGGTGATCTTTCTGTTGTAAGTGAGAATGGCAATTTGTATACCGTTCTTATGTTTGATATTGACCAGTAGAAATTACCTCTTTGAACAGCAAGTATTTAAACACTGTTGGTGCCATAGATTTTCTCTGACTCCACAGCTTTGGGGTTTCTTTTTTTGGCTCTTGTTAATCCCTGTGGGGTCTCTCATCCTTTTTGAGCAATCTGTTAAGGTGAACCACTTTGTAGGCAAACTGGGAGCTCTAAGTGCTGTGACTATGTCAGTAATACCAGAATCACTGGACGTGCAAAACCTGTCAGATTTTGGGGCGATCGTTTAGCTCTATTATTAGCAGATCATTTGGGTATGTCACCATAATTGAAAAGAGCAGGTGTGTAGCGCTGTTTTTTAGTTTATCTATGTAATGTTGATGAAGCATTTTGTGTCGTGACAGTCTGTCAGCCAAATATCTTGTCACAAGTCACAAGACTTAAATCCTTTTTTTATCTCAAAGGCTTCAGGGCTCAGTTGGAAACTTGCACTTTGATGAATACTCGCTGCTTTTGTCTGGAATAGCTGGAGTGCATTTCTGGAATATTTGTCAAGATTTTATCAGTGTTTACTCTGATTTGAGTACCTAGTGTATTGTAAAACTGGCTTCAGTGAAATCTTAAAGAATTTTATTTAGTTTATGCTGTTTAATAATATAATGAAAACTAATCCTTCGTCTGTATGTTTGTTTGCTGTATTAAATCCCACTTGCGTACGTGGTTCTTTTTAGTCAGCTTTTACCTTTAAAAACATTTTTGGAAGAATGTTTTAGGATTTTTTTTTTTCTATGAGAAATCATTTTAACCTAGACTACTTGTTTTCTTGAGTTATCTGCCAGTACAGGGTTGGAAACAAACTTTAATCTCTCTTTTAAAGCATTCCTTCAGGAACAAGAATTTGCTTTTCATCAAAGTGTTGTGTAATGCACACTTAAAAGAGAATTAAATCCTTCTGGACTTCGTATCTGAGATCTATGCAAGGAGTAATTATAGTAGAAAATATTTAACTGTATTTTTATATTTGCTTCAAGACTGACCATTTTAAGCTAAAATAAGACTTATGTTTCTCAAGTGGTGGATAAGTACTTGTACACATAAGAAGTAGTCTAACTGGGGTGTTTCCTGGGACTTTAATAGCTGATTAATAAAGATTGTTATGTGTAAAATGGAGTGGGTTTCTGTAGAGAAATGGCCAAAGTTGTTCGCTTTCTTCTTGACAAAATTTGAAATCCAAAAAAGAGCGTAGGACCAGGGATACTTGGATGAATGGTAGTTCCGCTGAGCGATACACCAATAGTAGCAGGATTAGACACCATTATAGACAGCTTTTGAAAGTAACGGCCATTGATTTTTGGTTTGTTAAGTTATGTAGGACACAGTATTTCTGTTGACTTAAATACAGTTTTGAGTGGCAGTATTTGTCAAAATCAGACCCAATGGTGAGATCTCTCTCTTCTTATTATCCCTTCCTTTTCTCCTTTTTCGATAATCTCTAAAAATTAAAGTAAACAAGCAAATAACCAAACATGTAATTGAAATGACTTCCCAGCTCTTTTTAGAACTAAATTCTATTTGAAAATTACACCAACCTTTTGTGCCTTTCTGTAGTACTTTGCAGCATGGTTTGTTTTCATAAGTTCAGGCCTGTTGAAAAATCTCAGAATATTTTGAAAAGTACACAAAATTTGGAACTGGGTATTATACTGCAGCTTATATTTATGATATATACTGAATATATACTGAATATTAAGTTCATTGGTATATATGCAAAGATTCAAGTTATTGCCTAAACTTCGGGGGTTTTATTCACGTTTCCAATTAAGATCTGTGTGTGTTTGAAACATGATAGTCTCTTTCCTTTGTTAGATGTATGTATATTGGTGACTACATTCACATTTCACTCCTCTGTTCTCTAGGTCCAGGATATCTCTTTCAGCCATGACTGTCGTTGGGTTGTGGTCAGCACGCTTCGTGGCACTTCCCATGTTTTTCCTATCAATCCTTATGGTGGCCAGCCCTGTGTCCGAACACACATGTCACCCCGGGTCGTGAATCGCATGAGCCGATTCCAAAAGAGTGCCGGATTGGAAGAGATCGAGCAAGAGCTGACGTCTAAGCAAGGAGGACGCTGTAGCCCTGTTCCAGGCCTGTCAAGCAGCCCGTCTGGCTCACCACTCCATGGTAAATCCTTTTTTCCTTCTTTTTTTTTTCCTCCCCTTTACATTGTCAAGAGACTTTTCTCCTTGAGTCATTAATGCCTATGTTTCGGTAGCTGCTGTGTAGCTACCTGACTCAAAAAGATTGGTTCCTGCATACCTTCGGAGATGGTGGCCTATAGATCTTCATAGTCCTCCAGCTTCATCTTTCTGTAGTATTTGCTAACAGCCTGAACAACAGAAATGTTGATTCTGCTGGAGACTGCAAGAATTGATTTGGTTCATTCTATTTGCCCATGTCATTTGTGCCACTAAAAAATGAATTTCATAAAATAAGGTGCTGCAGGTATTGTGCAAGAATATGTAATGTATGCAGGTATTATAGGAATGATCCAAGGTATAAATACTTCAGAAAGATAGTTCTTGGGTTTTGACTTACTTAAGTAAACTATACTATCACAGATGTGTTAATAATTTCCACTTTAAATGGAAAGTTTTCAGGTTTCAAGTTGTGTTTCCATCTAGCACACGGTCAGTAATCTGGTCTATATTCAAATGCAGTTACCTAAAATTCTAATTGCTCATCAGCCTTGATGATCATGAAGCCCATCTGGATATCCACAATAAATACTGCTTGAGGAGAAATGTGGAAATATGAGGTTGATGGCATAGTGTTTTGTCTACTTTTTTGTGTGTGCATGAGCAATGTGACAAATAGCGTGCAAAGGAAAAAAAATCTGTAAGACTTGATCTGTACATCCTACTCCAGTGGTGGACATGCTTTGGAGAAACTAAAAGGACATGAAGGGGGAGCCTCTAAAAAAGGTTCAAAACTCATCATCATCCCAGCTTCTTCAGTTTCGTCTTTGCTGTTCTTTTGACCCTTCTCTTTCATAAGGTCTGTACTAGAAGCTGCTTTGTTCGGATTTGGGATCTGCTACATCCTTACCCCTCTGTTCTATTAAGAGAAAGTCACAGCTTCCATTGAAGTGGAAGTTTAAATAGCACTCTGGTATGGGTAGCCACCCTTTTCCAGTCTGAGAGTATTAAAAATGGCAAGGAACAGTCCCTCTTCCCTAATTATGAGTAGGATTAGAAGTGCTTGTGAAAGCCCAACTATGTACTGTCATAGTCAACATCTTCGCTGCTATAGAGAGAACCTTTGTGGGATTTCTGAATCAAAGGAACGTTTTTATGACTTGTTGATTGTTAAGTGAACCAGACTTGTCTCAGAAGAAGCCTCTGTATTTTCTTCTTTCTTTGGACTTTTCTAAACAAAGTTTTCTGCATAGCTGTTCTGGAGCCGTGCTCTTTTGCCTGGAGCCACTGGAAGGCACCCAAAAAGTGATCTGTAGTTTCCTTCTCCTTGGTGGCATTTGTGTATCTACCATTTTACTTTCTCTCTCATCATTGTACAGCAGCTCAGCGTGTCAGGCTTGAAACAGGCCGGGGAGCGCTGTAAAGGTTTACTGTGGCACATCCGATCCCTTTTAACTGTTGACATCACGTAGAGGAGAGGAAGGAACTATCAATTTGTGTAGCTTTCATCCAACCAATTCTGTTTTCTGTGAGGGGAAATCGCAGTAGGTTGTTGCCTTTACAGTACTCTTAGTACATTTGAAGTTCTGAATAGATTTGCCACCTTTTTTTTTATTATTTGTTTAAGAAGAAACAGCAGTTTCATTTGCTCTAGGATCGATCCTCAGTGGTGGACAGATTTTCTAGGTGGGAGAAAGACATGCATGGATGAGTTACCGAGAGAAAGGAAGCAGCATTTATGGGAGTGTCTCAAGGGTTTTAAGGCTTCAGTTTTCAAATGTCTGTCTTGAAATATAATAAATAAATCAGATCTTGAAAGATCTTTGTGCAGTCATCATTGCTTCAAAATTAGCTCTGTTTAAACAATTAGCTCCATTTGAAGGCTGCACATGGGCGCTGAGAATTGAGGCAGGAAGGTAACTTCGGTTTCCGGAGAAGTTCACACGGATTGTGCTCATCACTTTCTCGCAGTGTAGAAGGGCTGGAAGTTGGACACATACTAAGACTGTGTGTTGGTAACTTGCAAACCTTCATATGAAAATTTTATGTGAGAAATATGTGGGGATTGTATGGAGGAGTTAGAGGAGTTGCCTTAAAAAAATCTTAGGAAAAAAAGATAAAATATTTCGGTCTTAAATAATCCATTTGGTAAAATATTGTAGTGTTTTATTAATCTTATTGCTGCTTTTTTATTTCAGCAATCTTTCAGTTTATTTGGCTGAAGGCAGGCAGGATATTGAGCCATATTATATGCATTTTATAAAAAGCCATTCATCATCAGCTTGGAAAAAGACCACTGAAGTTCAGAGTGACTTTCAGTGGAGGGATTTTGTGTGCATGTGTGGCAGCTGGATTAGCCAGAGTCCAGTGATTATTTTAATTCGTGAGTTAAGATGTGTTTACTCCGATTGTAACAGCTCCTTCTCATATTATAATGTTAAATTATTGTTGTTTGGAGGAGTTAATAGCAGTCTGGTGACAGGAGTGTAGACTAGTACTCAGAACAGAAAAGAGCAGTTCTGGGTTTAATTCTTCGCTTTACTTTTAACTCCCTCTGTGACCCTTGGTAAATTTAATTCAGCTGATTTTGTCTATCAGCTTTCTAGTATGTAACAAGAATAATAATCTCGGTGTTCCCTGTGTGTGGAATTACTTGAATTTTGTAGTTTTCTTCAAGAAGAATAACTGTTACTTTCCTTAATCATCCTTCTAAATGCAGCTGATTATAATGGAAATAAAACCAGACCATGTCCTGGAGAGCACCATTACACTGGGACAAATTGTTGATTAAGCGACAGATTCAGAGAAGATTGCGATAAACTGGTTTTACCTCTGGAGGATTTTTTTTATGTGGAGTTGCGTCATCGTGATTTTCCTCTTACGTCCTTTGCAATCTAGAAGAGTTTCAGTAAAACCTAAGTTAGCAAAACTGCCGTTAATCCTTCTGCTAATATTTCTTTCACATTACAACAGCAGTGCTGCAACCTTAGGCCAAAAGACCGGACTTCTGTGAGCGAAGCGCTTGCTTGTTATCTTTTTTTTTTTGATTAGCAGTTGTAACCTATTGATGTTAACTTGTGATTAGCTTTTGTTCTTGTTAATATTTTCAGAGTTCAGGCTTTGTAATATTTTTCTCACTTGTTTTTTAACTCATAGTTTCAAAACGAAACTGTTTGCTGTGTATATAGTAGCAAGGCAATCTATTTACATTTTGGTTGGAGTACCCTAGGAACTGTTTACCCACACAATGTAAGCCTTTACTGGCGGTGGGGATGATTTCATTTCCAAATGAATCATAGTTTGGCTTTGTTCTTTTTAGCAGAAATAAGTAAACTGTTAAATAGAGGACGATAAAAAGAGATTTCCTTTGCACCTTTTATAGCTAACACTGATTTTCTTTGGGCTATTCTGTCTGTTAATCCAGCGAGGTTATATTTTTGTCATTCCATTGGATTGCCGGAGTGCATTGTCAGTAATATCTGAGTTAGACTGGGATCCTTTTATGGGCTTTTACTATTATAAGACTATTGCGACATCAGTTGGTTGTGGGGCTGAACATTAGGGTAGAATATGGCCTTATGTGACCTTTTTGTTTGTATAAAATGGGGTTTATGGTACTTACTTGTCTCACAGGTACGCTATGTGGATTAATGGATGAGTAGTTAGAACAGAAGTATGTCCTTGATTAGGCAAACGTATCCCCTGTTATCTTCAGGACACCTATATGTGAATAGCAAGGAGCATCTAGCTGTAAAAATGTAATGCTTTACTTGGAAGAGTGAAAGCTCTGTATGACTCTTATTAAATTTTTATTCTGCAAATTAAGATTTACACTATGTTACTATCATTACTTCTTGCACCACCAGTACGTTAACGCCTCTGTGGCTCGGAGGTTTTTTCGGTTGTCGGCTGCAGGAATTTCCAGGGTCAGAACAAACAATAATATAGTAAGTGAAGCATGCATTGGACCTATAGCCACCTACTGAAAACATTCAGTAATCATACGGTACTCTCTGAATTTGTCTTGTCATTTTGTTGAGGATTGAAGTATTTATTTGGATGGTGTGGTTTTGCCAAAAGACCCTTCATAATACACAGTGGTTCTGTTTCAGATTTAATAGCTATGCTGAAATGGAGTACGTAAATTTAGAATTATGAAAAAACATGTTGTTCCGTATATATTGTATTTAGCTCTTTATTAACACTTTAGTATAGTACATTTTTCATTGCAAAATCTTTTTTAATTTTAAAAATCGAAAGGGTTTTCTCTCACTTTTCCTTCATTTCTTACAATCGCAACATGATTAAAGCCCAAGCATAAAACTCGAAGTTTGATAAACATGCAGTCTGAGATGCTTTAAATATTTTCATGTTACTTTTCACTATTTCCCAGAGTGAAACTCCTTTTACTAGAAGAATTCTTATGGGAAAGCAGAGTTGAAAGGACTGACATCATCAGCCCTTCCTGAAAAACAGATTGGTTTCCTTTAAGTAACACTCACTTAAGAAACCACCTATTTAGAGAGAGGCAGACAAAAATAGTTTCAAAGAAAATTAACTGTATAATAACTTAAAGCACTGGAGGGCAGTTCCTTTCCAAAGTTTAACTTGAGAGCTGGCACCGTAAACACGAGTTGAAAACAGTTGTTTGAAAAGTATCTACTAAGCTTTAATTTTTCTCTGTGTAAACTGTGGCTTCTCTCGACAGAAAATAGTTTTTATAAATGTGTGGAAACGATAAAGCAAGCTGCAGAATAGGCCCGATT
>NW_009628505.1:0-455 GCF_000690535.1 Cariama cristata
AAGGGCCGTCAAACGCAGCCAAGAGGACAGGAGAGACAGGAGAGACGTGGATCTGGACTTCTCCCACGCCAGTCTCGCCTGTAGCCCCTCTCCGCTGCCCCCCAGCACACCTCTGGGCAGCACCGCTCACCCCCAGCCCCACTCCCCGCAGGGCTGCGCCGTACGGAGCTGTGCGGAGCACGCTCAGGTCTACAGGGGTCTGGCAGCGCAGGGGTTAACTGATACTCTAGTGCGAGCCGGAGAGACGTGGATCTGGACTTCTCCCACGCCAGTCTCGCCTGTAGCCCCTCTCCGCTGCCCCCCAGCACACCTCTGGGCAGCACCGCTCACCCCCAGCCCCACTCCCCGCAGGGCTGCGCCGTACGGAGCTGTGCGGAGCACGCTCAGGTCTACAGGGGTCTGGCAGCGCAGGGGTTAACTGATACTCTAGTGCGAGCCAACATAAGCCCACCCAA
>NW_009628505.1:675-2086 GCF_000690535.1 Cariama cristata
GCCCCAGGGGCTGGGAAGTTTGGCGTGTTAACAGCCAGAGCTCTGCAGAAGGCAGTGCAAGCCCAGTTAATGCTTAATCCAAGTAAACCTCACCAGGTTTTCTTTGCGCCGTGCTTCCCTGGAGAAGCACTGGGAACAAGAGCTAAGCTCGTCTTGGCTACCTCTGGGGCAAGCCTTGGTGTTTTTGTGATCACGCTGCCATCTTCTGTATCGGTCGGCAGAACAAAGTTCCCAGCGGTGACAAGGATCAGGAGGACGTGGTCCTCTTGTTGACTTCTTCCACATTAAGGAATTTGACAAGCAGCGGAGATCTGACTGAAGGTCAAAACCAGTGGCTGGAGACGAGGAAAGGACAACGCAGAGACACCAGAAGAGGCGAGAGGAGCGCAGTGGGCTGGAGAGCATCTCTGCATCCTCGCCGATGGGAGATGCCAGAGCGGACCCAGACCACGGCTCCCCGAGAGCGTGTGGCGGCCTAGAGCAGAGCGGGCAGAAGGACACTGCTGGGGACGGCTTGAGAAGCCAGGGGATGTGCAATACTGCCATCGGGCCAGTGCCAGGAGGTGGGGGTCACATCCTGTACTGGATTTTGGTAGTTTGCATTGATCATCCAGCTGATCAAAACCAGACCCTTTCTCCAGCTGTCGGTGGCAGCTAGAAAACAGAGGTTCAGAAGAGCTCGCTTTCTCAGACCAGAAGGCTTGCCATGGTAGCTGTGATGTCTTTGACTGCAGGTTTGTCGTGGTTTAGCGCCAGCTGGCAACTGAGCACCACACAGCCACCCCATAACTGCCCCCCGGTGGGATGGGAAGACAATCCGAAGGGTAAAAGTGAGAAAACTCATCAGTTGAGATAAAGACAACCACCTGGGGCTGGTGGATGCCCAGGGGCGAGTCTGCATGCAAGGGAGGAACCACTACGGGCAGCGGGAGACGGGGGACCAGCTGGACTGCATGGACGTCACACAGGTGACGGGCCTCTCCCCATCTCTGTCAGCTCCCCCGTCCCCATCCCCGTTCCTGTCTCCACCTCAGCGTCACCCAGACAGGTCACTTGTGCCCATCCCAGTCCCCATCCCTGTCCCCGTCTCCATCCCTGTCCCCTGTGTCACTCGGGAAGGTGACCTGACAAGTTGCCGATGTGCTTGGGGGATGGAATGGAGGCACGATGAAGGGACAAGAGGGGAGAGGGATCAGCCGGGCTAAGACGTGCGGACCCAGGAGGGGTTCTGAGGGAAAAAGAGGGCCCCCACCCACACCCAGCTACCCCTGGACCCCCCTAAGCTCCCCAGAGGGATCCTCTGACACTTCTAAATCACCCGAGGACCCCCAAAATCATCATGAGGATTCTCAAGCACCCCAGGAGACACAAAGCACCCCCAGAACTGCTCCCTGGGGTCACCCAGCACCCC
>NW_009628505.1:2339-3665 GCF_000690535.1 Cariama cristata
ACATCCCCCAAGTACTGGGGTGACCCCTAAATATCCTCTAACTGCCCCCAAAAAAGCTAAAATGGGGTTCTGGGGTGTAGGGGATGGCGCAGCAAAGGGAACAGAGGAGTTCCGAGGGGGCTGGAGACCCCCAAAGAAGCCACGTAGATAATGGCGAGGAGCTCGGAGGGGGATTTCAATAAAATTCAGATGTCATCGAGGGGGCCGGCAGCTGGGTGAAGACACTCTGACTGGCAAAGGGTTAAGAGAAGAGTGCTGAGAAGAGCAGAAATATAAAAAATAAAATCGAAAAGGAGCAAAAGTGCCGCAAGGGAGAATGAGAACAGACTCGGAAGAGACCGTGAGAGAGAGACATAAGGGGAATTCTGAGGGGGTAGGGTAAGAAAAGAAGGTTTGGGGCGTAGGAAGGAGGCCTGAGGGGAGGGGATTAATGAGACGGCCTGACGGCGGGTAGTCAACACCCTCGTTATCCCTCATTTACATACAAAGAAATTACACCAAACTGAGAAAGTGACTCCCCACCCCCCCATGACATCAACAGGTCATTTAACTACATTTCTCCCCAAAAATATAAATTCAGCATTTGAAATCCTCCATGGTGGAGGATGAGAATATGACCCTGCGTCGAGGGGCTTGCTCCTTGTTCCTCCCCGCAGCAGGGACCCCTCTGCGGTAACGTTTGCGCCTCCGTCAGATGATTCCCAGGTAAAAGGTATCTGTGTGTTGCTAATGCAAAAAGTGCATTTATCACCGGCACCTCCGAATCTTTTTCAATAAACCGCATTACCTGTGAATCCATCACCGTGAACGTTTTAGTGAGCGCGATCACATTTATCGTCCCGAGGTGGTGACAACCTGAGGTTCAGCCCTGCCGCCCCCGGCCCCTCTGCTCTCCGAGGACCAGCTGAAAGGCAAAGGGTTTATTTCTTGCCAAATTTCTTTACTTTTGACGTGACGTGGGGACACAGCGAGGGCTTTGGGGTCTTGGGAGGGCACCCAGGCAAACGGCAGGAGGGAACCGATGGCAGAGGGAGCCATCTTAAAGCTTTAAAAGCTTAAAACTGGTGGGAGTCCCAGCAGGTGGGAAAGATTTGAGTTCACAAGGGGCCCTGCTGCCTTCCAGAGCGCCTGGGGCTTGGGCCAGGCTTTGCCCAGGCTCCTACAGAGCCCTGCTGCCTTTGACCCCGACTCTGACCCCGACCCTGACCCCGACCTTGACCCCGACCCTGACCCTGACCCGGCTCCCCCCAGCCAGGCTTCTCTCCGGAGCGTGGGGGGAACTCGTCTCTATGGGCGGGGTCTGTTGCTAGGGGCGGGCTGCGCCTT
>NW_009628506.1:0-891 GCF_000690535.1 Cariama cristata
GATTCTATGATTCTATGATTCTATGTACACAACCCATATTTTTATCTATATGCTACAACAGTTGTAACAACACAACAATCAGAGGTTATGGTCATCAGTTTAACTTTTTTCTGAGGAAAGGCAAGAAAAGACTAAGGAAGCCAAAATGCCAGTGATTTACATTTGGGTTAAGGAATCTCTTATTCCCCTCCCATATGGAGGAAAAAGGGGGCAATGCAGTTGCTGATGTTTTTTACCAACCTACCCCACAGTGTTTATTCTCTGTCTTTAGTATCTGAACATGAAGGTCATCTTTCTGATGGATTTCAAGAGATCTCGACAGTGCACAGGGCTTGTTTGGGTCTCGCTTGAGTGCTAGGACTATTTTCCCCAGAAAACACTATTATTTCTGATGACATGGAATATTGTGCCAGTTCAGAAATCAAATTAGCTGTTATCTGTTTCAGTGAAAGTGCATCTATCCCACTCTCCTTCTGCCCCCCGCAATGTGGAATTAATGATAGAAAATAATAAGAGGAGAAGTTAAATGCCAAAAAATTATCTCGGCTGTGCCATGGCTGGACTAGCAGCGTGTCTAATCCTGTCCAATAGTAAGTGCACAGGGAAGAGCAACAGTAATAATTAGAGGGGCAGCAGTTCTCAGCACACAGATGGCTTATTTAACACTGAAAAGTGAAGGAAAGGGTCAACACTGAGTAAAATCAGAAGGGAAAGTGGAAAACTAATCAGTCACTCCTTTTTGCAACCCCTCCTAATAAAAGATCAATTAAAAGAAAGAAAATAATATAAAATAAATTGAAAGGAAACGATCCTCATGCAGTGCTTTGGAAACTGCAAAATTCACAATGTCTTACAGTCAGATTGTGAACGCTTAGCACAAAAAATAATTCA
>NW_009628506.1:903-20339 GCF_000690535.1 Cariama cristata
AAGGATTGAATCATTTTATAGGCTTTTAAAATTTGCTGTTATGCAGGCAAAATGAGCATGAGGAGGGAAATCAGAGCTGGTGTCTCAGGGCAGTACACTAATTGCCTGCAGACATCAGCCATGTATTCATGTGCTTTATCCCTGTAACATCGCTAAGTTGAGTAGGTGAGGTACGTCAGCTCTTTAAGACCTCAGGTGTTACCATCCACCATCAGAAAAAGTCACTCTAATTAATTGATTAACGGACCAAGGAACAAAGTAAGCTTTGCCTCTTTGGTGTTACTTAATCCAAGAACTGGCTCTATGATAGGAGCTCCTTCTAAAAGGTCTTCATGCAAACCACAAGAGCCTCCACTACTGGTACCCAACATCCCCTATACCCAGCCTCTAGCTTATCTGTTGGATATTTAAATTAAAAAGATGGAGCACACCTCTTTAAGGCAGCTCTGACCAGCAAAATCAGAAGGTTGGTGCTGCTTGTGGAATAACCACAGAAACCATCTTAACAGATCATTTCATTGGCTGCAGGATGGTTGCGGTAAAATTAGTCAAACTTGATGAGGAAGTCACTAGAGATAAGTGTTTATCTTTCTGGCATTATAGTGTCTGTATTTGCCGTCGCTGTCAGAGCGTGCCTACTGTCGGAGCTTATTAACAACACTCTTAATCACCAGGTTCTCTGTATTTCCGTGCACCTCTCTCTCTCTAGTATTTTTCACATATCTTGCTTCTGCTTTCAACTCATCCACAAAGCTGTCAATTTTCTGAAATGCTTCTCTCACTCTCTCCTTCTTCATGCACGTCTACATTTCTGATAATATCTAGATAACTCAAACGGAAAGCTGAGCATCCTGTTTTAAAAGTAAGAATAGTCAGTATTGCCAGCCTGTTTTGGTACATTTGAAACAGTTTAAAAAGTTGGTCTGTTTGTGTGCAGTGCTGTAATGAGGTCTCATGGACAGCAAAAAAACCCACCACATATACCTCTGAGGAGCCACTGACAACCTTAGCTGAAACCTCATATTATGCTGGGGTCCTGGACTTTTTGTTCCTTCATTAAATTAAATTTATTTTCGTTTCTCTGTATTTGCCCAGATTTTTTTAAACTTTTCTAATATCATTCTCCCAATTTTTATCTTTTACATGCTGCCAAAAATACATCTATGTTATTTAGAGGGAGCTGATTTATAGATCAAATATAGCAGATTAGATGAATAATAAATGAATTCCAGCAGATTGACACCTTTTCTTTGCCTTTGCTGAAAAGATGTTTCAAGTTTATTCCCAGCCTGCAGGAAATCTAAATATCTCTAAACAGCAGAAGGACAACCAATGTGGTAAAATCTATATGGTTCAATGGATCTTTTTACCTCACAGGGTATGGGCACAGTGGGACTCTTCTGGTTTTTATATTTCTTTTCTTTTAGCTTTCTTTTCATCCAAGAGGGGGAAACTAGTCGTTGGCATCCCCTTCAGCGGGCTTTAGCCAAACCTGCAGGTGTCAGTTCACTCCCTATCCCTGCCAATGTCCCCGCTGGTCTCTCTTTCCAGCCCTCTGTCAAACCTTTGCTGTGAGCAGAGCCTCCACAACCTGCAAGAAAATTTATTGTTTATAATTTACTGCCCAGGAAAACAGTTTGGGTTGTCTGCATGATACAAAATCACTCTTTTTTCAATATCAGCACCCCAAAATTCAGGCCAAAGTGTTTTTCCCTATCTATTTCTCTGCTTTCTGGAGACCTCCATGTGGAAAAAAAAAAATCACCTTAATTTTTAAAAGTTTACATTTTGTTCTGCCTCTTGGATTGGTCTGTTTGCTCAGGACATGTGGGTGGTGTTGGAATTGATGTAATATTTCAAAAGCAAGGTTATAATTTCATGTGGACAATATAGGCTGAGCATAGATCAAATACTGGAGAACCAAAGATTGTCTTCCCAGGAAATTTAATTGAGTAATTTAGGGCTGGATTCTGAAGGTGCTGGCTTCAGTTTCAAGTATTCACCACTGTTTAGGATTCAATCCATAAAGAGAGAATAAATGGGCCATTGACAGGCACAGTTACTTTTTTAGAGCTATTTGCCAAGCATCATCTGTCCTTTACAGAATTGAACAGGCTAAATAACAGTGCCGAAAGAAAGACAGGTTTTTGTTCACTGAAGTAGGAGAAACTTCCCAGATTATTGGCAGATATCGGTGAACATCTTTTCTCCTCAGAATTAACAATCTCTTTTCAAACCTGTGAGAAAAGCTACAAAATTATTTTGAAACTAATGTCCCTAGGCACACCTGCGAAAGCACCTCTTAATTGTTTAATACAAATGTGTTAAAAAGCTTGACATTGAGTTGTATTTTCACTAACTTACCTTCAGAGGAGGTGCACATGCATGATTCTTCCTTCCCTCCCTAAGATTTTGAATTCTACACTCAATTTGAAGTTGATCTCTTTCTCCTAACAATCTCGGTTTCCCTGAAAAATTATTCTAGTTTCTTCTCTCCCCAGAGGTCTATGCTGAAGCCTGAAATACTCTAGCTTTTCTTACAACATTCATCCCTTGTACACAGAATTTTTACCTGAATTCAGCTGCAGCAAAAAACCTGCAAATAATTATTAAATAATAAATATTGCCATTTAAATTCTTCATTCTTTAGCTTTTAGGATCAATGTTGCAAGAAGAGCAATGGGGACTGCACAGAGGCCATGGGAATGAGGCAACACTATTTATTAGTGTTATTTTTTAGGGTTTTTTTGTTTGTTTCTTGTTGATAAACTCGGGACAAGAAAATCACTTCCCTTGCTGAAAAATCAGAATGAGATTGTGTGAAAAAGTTAATATTCTGAACTACCGAGTTTACACTGAATTCTATAGCAAAACCTTAAAATAATGGTGAATCAAGAATATTTCTAGTAAATATTTTTATGGGTTTTTTTGTTTGTTTTCTTTTTATTTGTGGTATTGTGAATAAAGAGATTGGGTAAAGCTGTATTGTACTTCCCTTTACTGTATAAAAGGTGGATTCCAACAACATTATACAAAGATGAGTCAGTCTGTTAAAAAAGAACCAATACAAATAAATAGGTAAACAAAATCATACGGTGGCAAGGAGAACTGTTATTTATGTGATGCCAGTGCTTACGTACTGATTTAGTGTGTGCCTCATCATGTTCTGTATGGCCACAATGATGCAAGGATATAAACATTTGCTCATAATTTTTGAATGAAATGCAGTACAATTATATTACAAATCCAAAAAATAATAACATTCAGGAAAAACTCTGCTACCATTTGGAAAACATAGCAAACAATGTCATAAACATATAAGGCTATTTAGGAATCAGATTTTCTCAGGGTGCTTTAGGTGAATAAATGCAATACTGTGTGTGCCACATTTGGACTTTTTACAGTATGAGCAGATTTCTATTCTTGCTGTGAACAGAAATCCAAGTGCTCAGGAAGAAGATAGTCCTAAGTCCTGGGACAGTCCATGCTGCCTGCTGTTGACTCTCTTTCACACATTAGTCTAGGACCATTTTTAAAATTTATTTGGTGAGCTGTCCACTATGGAAATGTCTGGACTTTGCGCACTCATATTGCAATGGGGCCCAATCCTCCTTTCAGTGAAATTAATTTTGCGAGATCTCCTGGGTCTGGCACCAGGCCCTACACAGTAAAAATAAAATCATTACTTATTACTAGGAAGTCATCGCTCATTACTGAAGACATTACCAGTTTGCACTGAATAAATTGTGGACCTTGGCAAAATTGGAAAATGATTCATGTAATCCTAAGCTAAAATAATTATAACACTTAGCAATGATGCAGCTCTTCACATCCCCAAAGTGATGAATGAAGATGAATTAATTACTGCTTCCAACATCCTGCGAAGGGACACCTGTTCCTATTTATATTAGAAAGACGCTGAAGAGTCATCAGAGTGGAGGAAAACTGGAAGGTCCTCCTACAGAAATCCTCCAGTGGGGACATCCTGAGCTGGAAGGATGACATTTCTCCCTGCAGAGGGGCAAGGATAGTGCCTGAGGATGTGTGGGAACCTCCTCTTCCACCCAGCCCCGTCTCCATACCAGTGTCCACCGGTACCTGAAACTGAGTTGTAAGACATATTATATTTTCTTAATAATTTCTGAAGGACCAGAGAGCAGCGGGTAGCCTATGGTGGGAACTTTTCTCAACCTAGTCCCCGTTCTCCATCTCTTTTCCCAGGAAAAAGGACTCAAGAAAACAACTGGGTCCCTCTTCCATGATGTAAAGACACAACCATGAGTGCAATGAAGCCCCACCAGTGGTGTCTAATGACAAAAACTAAACAATGTGCAGCTTTCTCCATCGTGATCACTGGGGGAGGAGAGCACAGGTACTGAAATGACTTCTTCAAGACTCGTCAGGCAAACAATAGCCAAGCCAAGAATGAAAAACTGTACTTGCTAAATTGAATTGAAAAGTCTTCTGCTGCATTGGCTCAGGCTCATCCAGGGAAATCTCTGTTTGACTACCTGGTAAAACAGAAACCTGACTCTAATGATGTATTTAAATGCTTTTTGAAAATACACATCTCCTCCAGTATTTTCCCACTTGTCAGCCCCCAAAACCAGAAAAAAACAAGAGCCATGACGTAAAATCCCAAACCAAAACAGAATATGTGAACTGAACACATCTGCAGAGGGTTTTTAAAGTTTGAACTGTTCTGTCTTTTTCTGCTGTAGAAAGCATGCTTATTCCACAAGTGTAAAAATGCATTGTACAGAACCCAGGGTTATTAGCCTTTTGTTCCTGTAGCATCACGACAACATGTTTGAAACATTTTTTTTTCTAATATTCCCTGCGTTGCTCCTGAGAAGAATAATAATGCAAGTGGCTGATATTTAAAGAAACAGAAATTCTATGGCTCTGTTCCACCTTGCAGTTCGTAGCATCATGACAACATGTTTGAAACATTTTTTTTCTAATATTCCCTGCATTGCTCCTGAGAATAATAATAATGCAAGTGGCTGATATTTAAAGAAACAGAAATTCTATGGCTCTGTTCCACCTTGCAGTTCTGGATATACTATCAACTCATTCATTATATAAAAATGCTTCCTTCCAGTATAGCTATTTTTCTATTGTTAATAATCTGTCAGCATTTTCATTCTAGATCCTGAATATCAGTGGTTTGCAGCAAAACATCTTCAAAAGTACCAAAATTTTTGATGTTGACAGAAAAAAGAAGAGTTGTGGAAGATTAAATGGATACAAATAGATTAAGGCAGGCAGTTTACTGAGGGTAAATAGTTGGGCAAAAATCTGTTTGCTGAGTGTCAGTGTAGTGTTGCTTTTTTTGGAATGCGTAAAGGTGAAATACACTTGAGCTGCACACATTGCAAGTCTGTAGTTTATACCAAGGGCTACAGTGACATATCCACAGTAACTATCTGTGGGGTTTTTTTTGTCCCTAGGAAAACTATAAAAAATTCAAAGCTTGATTTTCTCCTTCCTTTCCTCAAGGTAAGTCAGCAATACCAAATTAATATCAATGGTGTTACACCTGTGTAAAATTGGGGTGAGAGAGAGGCAAATCGGCATCCTAACTTATTGCTTCATGCCAAGCTATTATTTTTACTTTTAGGGCTCAGACCTACGGTTCTCCAGCACAGTAACCGAAATTAGTGGTACTGTGCTTGGCTAAAGGTTATATGCAATGAAAAATGACAAAGAGTTTATTTCTTTTTCTCTTTTAAAATGTCTACAGAAAGCCCACAAACCTGTTTGCTCCCTTTTTCTCCCCACAACTTTTCCCAATACCATAAATACAGGCTTTGTTGCTTGCTGTGGTCAGCCTGGAGACGCAGGAGTGCATCATCACAAGGACTGCAGGAGCAAGGAAGGTGGAAGTGGGAACATTTATATTCAGATTTCGTTCTTGGTTTTATGCCCATTCAATTAAAAACCTACAAAACAGGTGGATTAAAATATACACATTGCTGGCCCACTTTGCTGGGCAATTAAGGATGAATTAAGTTCAAAGCTCACTCTCCAATCATAGTTATTAAAGATACACTTCCAGTAATTATTTATCTTCCCTAGGGAAAAAAAAATAAAAAAGAACAACAGTAAGACCTATGAGGCAATGTTTTATTTCTGATCCCTCTTGCACAAAACACATGGGTCTCACTTTCACCCGATACAATGATTTCATTTCAAAGGTGAAAAGAAAACTGCTGTATTTTTATAAGGACTGATGATGGGTATTTTGGAGATGCTCAGGAGTGGAAAGAAGCAGGTTGCTCAGCCAAGCCCAGGTACATGCAGGAGAGACAGGTTTGCCACAGTTATCTCCAACCATCCAGCGTGGAGGGTTGGGTTTCTGACTTTCACAGCATCTTTGCCTGGAGAAGACACTAAAGCATTTCCCACCGTCTACTTCCTCCCATATCGTTACAGACAATTACGTTGTGCTCGTTGCCCACCTTTTTTTTTTTTTCCAGGAGATGCCTCAGGTGGCATTTCCCTTCCCTTCTGCTGTGTCAGCCAGGATATCATCTGCTGTTCTGAAACAACTGTCAAAAGCCCAGTCTTAAAGTCCTTCCCACGTGTAAAATCCCTGCACTGTCTCTAGAAATTTCACCTAAGCAGCAATGATGACAGTCACCGGTGAAAATCAGTGTTAACAGGATACTAACAAGTCACTGTCTTTTCATTGTGAAAAAAGACAGAGAAGGAGGGAGGACCTAGCAGAGAGTAAGGTGCTACATCCTATAACTACTCAGTAATAATATATTTACTAATACAGACGTTCTTCACACCATTTCTTTGATGAGTCTTCTAGTTCTAGGGTAAGCATATTCTTTTAAAACTACCAGCCCTACAATCTCCATAGTCTGTTAAAGATTGCTTGGTGTTTATTATAGCTGTAAACATTTAATGACTGATGCTTAAATGCACAGTGGACTTACTAAAACCTGAAAGATAGAATTAAATGCACTTGGCAGGAGATGTAAACTTAAAATTAGTTCTAATAATTCTGCATAAAATGTAACATGTCTTGAATAGGTGCATCTAATCATGAGAGACAATTTTTCTTCGTTCCTATTTTTACAACTTAAGTTTTAATCCACTTTCCTGTTTCCCCTTCAAAACATCAGGCACTGATTTGAAGGGAAAATATAGAACAAAAATTGACAAACAGGTCAAGTAATGAAATATGCTCCTGGCAAGCCTCCTGCTAAAAATCCTAAAAATATTCCTTTAATGCCATTTAAGAAACAGCAGAAATACTTCTTTGAAGAAATAACATTGCCCCAAATGAGGAAACTAGCAACTAAACCAAACAAGGCATTTTTGTTTTTTTTCTTCATTCCCCCAGGTTTTGGCTTGTGTTAGGTTAACAGGAATAGTTGATACCAGCAATGAAAATGTATTCTTTATTCAGTATCTTCTCATTAAAGATTACTACGTGGTAGACAACACACCAACTTCCCATCATCCACATCGCATTACTCCCCTTACCCAGTGTCAATATAATGTGCAATTTTAGCAATGTAACATTATTAAAATCCAGCCATTTCAGGTTTAAATGTTCTACCTATAGTCCACAGCCATGGATAACTCAGTGCTCCTCATTATTGTTTGTGAAACGCATGCATTGCTGTATTTGATACAGTTTAACAGACAGACGCTTTCATTGCGCACACCATTTAATATGATTTTTATCATAATTCTTATTGTGTATCACGCTTCTGTTTTATTAATTTTCCTTTTTCTTTTGGTCATCTTTGGTGCTCGCATACAGTTTATTTTACCTGGGACACTGACTTCCCCAAGGGCCAGCACGCCTATGAGCTTCTGGATCAGAACCCTTTGTAACGAACAAGTTTTAGATGTGATTATTTTATCCCCTAATGGCCCATTTCAAGACGCTAACAAAAGCCAAGTACTAAGCCAAGAAGAAGGAGAATGATGCTAATTATCTCCAGTAATTTAAATACATAAGCTGGCTTTGACTCTCTATACCCTGTTTCCCAAGTGCTGAGTCCTCAATTAGCTCTTGCCTTATCTCCTTTCCTTATTTCATGACAAAGTATCCCTCCCTCCAGTCCTCCTCCTCAGATGACATTTTAGACAGCAGAAAAATCAAACCAGCACTACAAATAACTTATTTAGTGCGCAATTATTCCTTTTCCAGATCGAACTCCTGTTTAAATAGAGGTAAGTGGAGAGATCTCCAGTGTGCGAATGGGAGGGTGCACGTTGCATACCAAAGCCATGGTTTCTTATTTACATGTTGCTCATGTTTATGCAAGTTAAAGACAAATACAGCTGCTGCTGCCTTCCCCAGGAATCACAGGCACCAGTCAAGGCTACAAACAGCGGCTACAACCAAGCTTGTGACATATTTTTCATGGAAAGCAAGAAGCGCTAATAGCCAGGGAGGGTGTCGGGGGACATCTGTGCAGTTTCCTTTGAAAAGATAGCTGACGTTTTCAAAAAACAAATACTGTACATTCAGTTCAGCTTCTTTAGTGGCTTTCATGTTGTAGGAATATTTGCTGGTGATGAAAACGCCGCGGAGCCAATCAAACCGCGGTGCTATACAGCCTGCCGTGCTAGGAGCCCAGTGTTTAAAATAACCCTTATGTATTATTCATTAAGAGTTGATGTTTATGCAAATTACAGAAGCATGTGCCCACCTGGCCATCATGGGTTAATAGCAACAACAAAAACAACAACAATAATAATAAAAAGAATACATGCACAGCCTCTCCCCAAGCAAACTAGCAAGCTTTGAGCCATCCCCAGAATCTATATAATCAGTGATAATTCTCCTTCATTAAATGCATCAAGGAATCACAATCCTTACCTGGTTAGCTTTGTAGGGCCCTCAGATTTTCTGGATGAAATAACTGACTGTGCGTGTAGCCAATAAAACTGAACTGAAAAGCTGATTAAGGGCACTTACTTAATGCAAAGCCACTCACTGAATATTCATATCATGCCTGTGTTTATGCAAATTAAAGCAAAAGAAAACCCAAGGGGATTGGTTGCCATAGCCCACAAACACTGTGTACAGCAGAAAAATAGAGAATAGTGACAAACAAATCTTGAAAATCATGGCTAGAAAGGAGAATGAGGAGTATAGTAAAATACTAAAAGTCTGACATGAATTATAGTTTTTAAGAGATTTATCTAATCATATCTTTTTTAGGACTATCAGGTATTTTTCTATAATGTACTAATCTGTAATTACCATCATCCTACAAGATAGCACCGTTAATGTTTGTCAGCTTATTTATTCTATGACCGTGTAAGCAGAGTCCTTAAGCATATCAAGTAGGTGGAAAAACAATTAAAATAAAAATTACAGTGTAATACATTAGAAACAAAACACATTGGCTTGTGTTAGACTTTATTAAGTCTTTCAGCTGAGGTTGTCTTGTCAAGCAAAAGGACAGAGAAAAGTAGAGTGTGCCAGTAGGAGTCTGCTAGAAATGATATTTAGCTCCTTGGTATCTTAATTTTGTTGTGTAGCTGCTTCATTCCAGACGCAAGTTCCTATGTGATACAGCTGTTATTATGGTTGCACTGGGCTTTTTCTTACCCTAAAGTCATTTTGAAAAGACCATGCTATTTTATAATTAAAAACCAAAATACATGTGAAATTTATATAAAATGCTATTTCTCAAATCAGGTTCAAATATATCAATCCAAGTTCCTAATATGGCAATCCCCAAAATCGATAATGCTTTTTTACAATAAGATATTTAAAAATCAGAATGATGTAGTATATCAGCATTGCCATTTCCCTGAAAAGCAATATTGCATATAAATAGAAATCCTACTTTTATGCAGCATATTATATTTTAGTCTTTTCCATTTATTTCCATCAACAAATTACATTTTCAAGAGAGGTTCCCATTTGTAGATAACTGTATATTAATAGTGCCATTGTTATTCAAAGTTTAAGAAGGATCAGATGAACCCACCTCATACAAGATATTTGAATTATGGATCAATAGGTACATCTGGCTTTTAAGTTATGTGTGATTTCCACTGATATCTATTGGCTGCTGTTAGCAGATAACCCTTCAGCTGAAAAAACCCAACTACCACCAAAACAAAACTCAATGGAAGGTGCTGCCCCATGGGCACACATGAACATAGATCGCTGGTTTGTAGGAAGTTGGCGGGTTTCCCTTCCTGGTAAGATGAGTTGAGAACAAATATGACTTCCCTGAAAGTGGAATGATGGTCCCACTACAGGAAATCGAGGTCTACCCTTGGCTTCATCACCACAGAGACTCCACGGACAGTTTTGCTTGTGAAGATCATCCCATCCCCACATGTTTGCACTAGTCCTAGAGGGGACTGGGGAATTTGCTATACCAGTTTATGACTTCTGAGTTGATGTTGTTGCTTGTTGTGAGATTCAGGACCATGCTGTAATGCACCTGCAAAGTGCCAGCAGGTATGTCACGTTGGTACCCAAACAAGGGCAAAGAGACTCTTTGGCCACAGGATGCCAAAACCCTGTGTCGGTGTCAGAAGGTACAGAACAGAGAGCCCTAACAGGTAGGGACAGGCTGCTCAGAGTGGGCAAAGAAACCAGGCTGACCTGCTTGGATCGAAATTAATCCCTGTCTGCCTCAGGACCTCTCAAGGCAAGAAAACTAACCATTGTGCGGAGAGAAAAAGTGAGATGCCACTCAGCCTGAGAGAACAGCCGTGTCCTGAAAGATGCATTTCCCAAAAGGTCAAAAAATTGTGGAGGAGTAGAAATGTGTTTATTTATATTTAATAATTTGTCTTGACTTATGTGAAGGATAATTGTGCTTAGAGATCCTTGGAAATCTATGTATCTTATGGCATCAACATTACCACAGATAGCCAGGGGTAAAATGGAAAATGCAGAGTGCTCACTGTATCTGAGACGCTGGGGCCTCATCTTAAAGCAAGAAAAAGAAAGGTATCTGGGGATGAGGGCCACTGGTTGCAAGGGCAGAAGGCAGGGATGGAGACGAGAAGGCCAAGAGAAAAGGCAGTCCTGCATTCACTCCTGTACAGAGGAGGTTTATGCCTGGAATGAGGATCTCATGAGCAGCTGAGTAATAAATATCCATCAAGAGATTAATCAATTGGTGAATATAACTATCTGTATTTAAAAAAAACACTAATGAGGACAACAAAGACACACTAATCTCCTCTTCGTCGCCCACAGGAAAAAAATTATCCAACACAAGGACTCTTCTGTTTTCAAGGTAGGCGTACACTACTGAGACTGAGGGTATTTTCAATCATTCCATGAAGTTTTTTGGAAAG
Source organism: Cariama cristata (assembly GCF_000690535.1). Classification (NCBI taxonomy): domain Eukaryota; kingdom Metazoa; phylum Chordata; class Aves; order Cariamiformes; family Cariamidae; genus Cariama; species Cariama cristata. The sequence goes on from NW_009628506.1 coordinate 12,214, forward strand.
TTCATGAAGATCTAATAGGACCCAAGTGCTTCCAAGTCCTTCCATTTCTCCTTAAAAGAAGTAAGTCTAGAAAAAGTCTTGTCTTCAGAGAAGAAATGTTTTCCCAGGCTGAATACAGCACCAGCTGCGACATCATAAATATTCAGCCACCGACGGAGCTGGATGTGCATGTGAACCTTGATGCAGTGATTTGGCAAACCAGCATCTCATTCATAACATACACGGGCCTGCAAACAAGCAGACATATTTAGGAGACAGAAATGACAGCAGAATATGAAGAAATTGTTAGGGGCCTTAATCAACTCTATTTACTTCACATGGATCACAGCTAACATCACTCCTGGGTGCCAGCAGGAAGTTTCCCACTGGATTCAGTGGGGTGGGATCAGTTGTGGGTGAAGAAGGTTGAGATGCTGTTGGTTTTTCCAGCAGCCTTCAGTCTCCTTCTCATGTACTTACATGCATTTATTTCTAACGCTTGGCACAATGTGATTCAGAATGTGCTAGGGAGCTAGCTGCTTCTTTTTTTCTTATTATTTTTCCTTTTTTTTTTTTTTCCCCAAAAAGGAATTTAAATTTAAATGCAAGTGGAAGCTGGCAAAATTCTGCCTTTTCAACTCTAGCTTTAGCAAAGACATGTGTGCATGGCCTGACTCTGTGAAGTGATATTTCTGTGCTGTAGTCCCGTCAATCTCTCCCCTTTCAAGCACACTAAACCAATAAAGTAAATTATTTTAAGGAATAAAGAAACAGAGAAAATCTGATCCATAAATTGACTTCTTTGCTCTGCCAATTGACTAAATGACACTTAAGTCATCTCTAAGTGCCTGGAAAATAATAAAAGGCATTTCTATTGTGAAGCTGATGAACAATTAGGCAATTGTAAAGCCTGGAATGGCAAAGTGGAAAACACATAGTAATAATGTTTTCCATTTTCCTCTCCCCCATTTATATATTTTTCTCCACAGCAAATGCTGTAAGTGGAGCAGCAAGGGAACTCCACTTTCTAACATCTGGATTAGTACCAATACTTGAGATTTAGCTGCTTTCCAGAAGCCCACATATGGAAATGACTATCCCACCATTGTTTCACCATCATTTAGATTAAGAGGGGACAGCTGTGCTGGTTTGCCCTTTCCTACAGAGAACACATGCATCCGTTTAGCCTCAGGTGTTCACACCATTTTCAGAGCTGAATGACAGAAAGATACGCAGAAGAAAACACTGCAGACACTCACCCGAATGGTGTGTGTCTCCTGGACCTCCAAAGCAATAGAAATAGTAACTTGCACCACAAAAGCCTATTGATGCGTGACTCAAACCTCTTCAGAATTACCACGCTCTCAAGGATTTCACCTCACATTTGGGAAAAGGTAGTGTAGAAGATGTCCATAACAATAGGTTTTCTGCTCCTTATCAAAGCAGCATGTCTACATGGGATTCAGCTTCTTGCATCAGTTCATCTCTCACCATTTTTCCTTCCTTCAGTAATATTTCCTGCAAACCTCTTTTCACATTTTCCTATTTCCTTCTCCCTTCATCGTTCTCTTGCCTCTCAGCTGCTGCCCCAATAACGAAGTGTTTACTCCTAGTTAGTAGCTTCCCTGCTCTTCCCACCAACACCGAAGCCCATTTGAAATCCTCCCACTCCTGGGATCATCATTCCATCATGAGACAAGGTCAGTATATACCCATGCCAATGTAACTGCCCAGACACTTTGCATCAGGAAAATTTGCTCCCGTGTGATGTAAACATAGATTAAGCATCACAGGAAATTAGACCAAGGAACAAAGAGGAAACATAACTTTGTGTCACATGCTATTGAAGAGTCAATAGAGCAGACTGAGAAGTGGCCACACAAAAATTACATAAAATGGTCCAAATCTGTTTTAAAGAAAGTCGTTATACTGTGAACTGTCACAGAAATGTCTGGAAGATTCACCCATACAAAAAAAATAAAAGTGAACTTTTCTTGCTACTGGGAAATATTGACTTCTGACATTAAAAAAAGCATTACCTCCAAACACAACTAAAGATTAAAAATGTGTGGAGGGGTGTGGGTATGCGTGTGACGGTGGAAACACCTTTTAGAATGCTTGTGCCATTAGCCTGGATCAGACAAAAATAAATTTGTAGGGCAAACCTGCTACTATGAGGATAAGGAGGAATTTGTCTTGCAGTCAAAGATTTTTTTTATGAAAACTGGTACAAGATGGAGGAGAAATGAAAGAACAAACATTTATTTTTATGATGTAATGGGATTTTAAAATTAAGCACAGCAGGTAGAAAGATTCTGTGCAATCTCAAAAAAACATTGCATGTCTGTACACGAAAGCCTGCTCTCTCTTTTCAAAACACTCTGGCGTCACCTAGGTATGGGAAATCAAACAGTGGGGTAGCGATGGACGTACGTCTCTTTCCACAGGCAACCGGTACAGTAAGGACATTTGGAGCCAGGACTAGAACCAAAATCCAGACTAGAAAGAGAAAAGACTGAAGGCCCTACTTTCAAAAATCACCTCTGGATTCTAATTTCTTGATATGGTACTGCTCCAGGAGGTTTGCTAACAGCTGCTTTAAAAAATATGTGGTCTATAAGGAATTTTTTTTTTTGATCACTACACCTGCAGGTGGCCATTTCAATGGGCACACAATCTAATATCAGGATAAAAATCTCACTTTCAAGCAACATAAGACAAGGTGCCACTGGTTAATCTGTTCACGGGGAAAAAAAAAAAAAAAAAGAGAGAGGAAAATAGATTATCTGATTCCAGTACTGAAACGCTGTTCTGTAACATGAAGGTACAGATTATGTGCTATGAACAAAATCCTGTGAGGTTTGGAAACTGGCTACATGGGCTGGAGCTGAAGTACCGCGTGGAAGACGCAATTTTGCATAAAAGTAATTGCCAGATTCTGTATATGAAAGGTGCCACAGATGGCAGTGAGTGTTAATAATCTGATATGCATTTTATACCACTTCTTTAGAGAATGTGATATATATGATATTCAGCAGTAGGAATAAAAAATTAAAGAATCTCAGTGTTTGCCTTATTTTTTTATTTTCCTCTTCAAATGGCAAGTATTCTGTATCTCCAGGCTACTAAGGATGAATGACCTAGTCAGGGAGGGCCTGGGCAATTGGTTAAGAGTTTCCAAGGATTTGTATTGTCCATTTAGATAAGGGAAAGTTCAAAGCAAAGGAGTGCTTTTATTGGGATACTCAGAGTGCAAAAGAATGTTTCTCTCCCCTATTTTACTTTATGACAGAATTAGTAATGACTAAAGACTCTTTGAGGTGTTTCAGCCTGAACTCACAAATTGCCTACATGACTCTTAGCAGAAATGAAAATCTCACGGGGTCAAAAAGCTTTCTGTCCACAGCTCCTCTCTCTCTGAAAACTTCAGCTTATGAACTCAAAATTAAGCACAAAGAATAAACCTAAGCATGGGCTATATGCCACTGGGACAAAAGGTTCAGGCATCTTTTTTCCTCCTGTCTTTCAGTCTTCCAAATATTTATTTTTTTTTTTACAAATTAGCTGAGGGAAGGCAGGAGATGCACTACAGACAAGTTCCAACTGGAAAGCTTGAACTTTCCAGATGCATGAGCACTGTCATCTGTACACACTACCAAAACCAATATACTTCCTAATAGAGTAATGGTGGTTTTACAGAGCACGTGGGTTTATTTGCTTTTCTTTTACTGAGAAGAGACAACGGTTCCCATCCAAGGTCTATAACAGTTAAATGCCATTTTTTTGTAATCTGAGAAAAAAACATCCAAGAACGTTGGGTCTCCATTTTCTTTGGAAATACAATCCAATACTGTCTCTCCGCTATGTACCTTACACATGGCATGGAAGGGTTGATGTTTTGATGAACAGTTAACATATGGCAACAAAACTAAGATGTTTGATATCAAAAACTATACCAAAATATTCTCCGAATTTCAGATACTCTTGTTTGGTTTCTCAAAGAAACTGTTTTCACAGCTGAAGCAAGGTGACAAAAATATATGTTTACCTTATGTAGAGCACATAAGAGAACAAAATGGTGTATCTGTTCAGAACAATTTTTTAGAAAGGGATGATCCTTTAAGGATGGAGCCATTCAGAAAAAGCATTCAGAAACCAGCACATTTATTATATTCTTTTGTTTTGGTTTGGTTTGGTTTGGGTTTTTTGTTTGGGTTTTTTTTTAATTGGGTTGCTCCTAAAGACAATTCTTGCAACAAGGATATGTTTCCCATTTTTCCAAGGGAGGTGATCTGAGAACTGTCTTTCTTGACAGACACATTGATGATAATAAGAACAAGGTTTATAACTGGTGACTTGACAGCAGATGAACCTCATAGCCAACAGGTCCCAGATACCATATACACCACCAGCACACTACAAAAGAGTCCACAAAAAGTGCTGGTGTCAAAGGGCTGCCTGGGTGTCCTGTTTGACGAAAGCAGACAGCTTTAGGTCCCTCAGGGAAACCTTCAGGGAGGGCAGAACGTCGGCCAGAAGAAGTACACCCAACTGCTGCTTTGATAATGGTGTGGTTAATGCATTACACCTTGCTGTTGCAATATGAATACACTTCTATAGATACGAGTCATAATGTGACATGTTCAAAGTCTAGCAATTATACTTTTAGGAAAAATCTTACAAAACAGAAATTGACTGTCTAATGCTTACCAATTAATGTGCCTTTGATGACAGTACAATGGAGGAAAACTGTAAAAGCAATTTTTGTGTCTCAAGAGGCTGACGAAAAAGCAACATCTTGAGAGACCCAAGGCAACGTTTGTAGGCAGAGGTGTTCTTTGCTTTCCATAGTATGCCATAAAAGCTGTCTGGCTGTATGTTGTTTAAATAGACTATCCTTGACCAGTATTTGAAACTCTCATTGCTAATAGAAACCATAGACCTATTGCATGTCTGTGAAGGTCTCAAACTCTGGTGCTCAGTCATCACAGCTATCAATGTTATAGACCAAGTTCAATAAACACGTTGCTTTCATTACTTCAGCGAAAAGAACAGATAAGTGCAACTTTCATGACCATAAAGTGGAAAGAAAAAAAATGAGAGATGAACAAAGAGATCAGAGCCCCGTCAAGATTTTTGTAGTCTCGGAACACTACAGATTTCAATGCTGTCTGTAGGTGCGTTGGGTGCTTTTCACCCATCAGAAATGAAGCTGAACATAATAACCATGTGTCAGAGTTCAGTGGGTAAAAATAAGAGCATTATTAATTGAAGGAGTGAATTCATTATAATGTTTAATTTGGGAACTATTTGAACACTGGGAGTTTGCAAAGTGCATTTGAATATTGTTGGGTTTTTATCTTCTGTAGGAAAGATCAAGAAAGAAAAGAAGATGAAGGAGAGAACACAAAACATGCAAAAGAGCCTTCAGGAGAAAAGAAAGACCCTAGGTTACGTTTTTTCAAATTTGGTCTTTCTCCTATAAATGACTCCATTCCCTGTGCAAATGCAGAACAGACTTCACATTCACACTCTAAAGAGACATATAAGTACCCTAATGATTGTTTAAATTTAAATGCCTGAAACTCCATATTTTCACTAAAAATCTGAGCAAGTCCATCTGAAATTCCAAGGTTGCATTAAAAAATCAAATTGCTAATACAAGTGAGAGCTAACTATTTTGACTTTCATTACAAAAGCTGGAAAGTCTCTTTAGAGGCACAAAACCTAGTACTTCAGAATAACTCGAATACCTATACCAAAATAAATTACATTGCGTGCAAAAACTGAAAATCAGATAGCATCCTACTTCAGTTTCTAACTGAAAAGGCATAAACAAATTTCAAATTGCCCCAAACTTCAGTGAAAATATATTTTGTGAATTGTAGGACCGGTCCAGTAATGCAGCAACAAATACTAGAGTATGACAGCTGGTCATATCCAGACTTTGCATAAATCTGATTCTCAAGATACCTACCTTAATCATTACAAAAAGTTATCACAGGTAAAGCATGAATATCTTCTGGTCCTTATAATCAGATTTCACTGCTGTAAAAATCTAGCAAAAAATACCTTTAAGTTTTTCAGCACTTGTTGGGAAAGGGGTATTTTAACTAGTTTTCTTGTAGTGTGTTCTGAAAAAATCCATTTTCACTGAAAGGAAGTGGACTGGCTGATGGTAACTGAAAATTAGTAGTCATTCTTGAGAAATATTTTCCAAACAATACTAAATTTGTCAAAACTTCATTGCAAGATTACTGGAACACACTGCTTCTATTAGGCCATGCCTTTAATTTTTGGCTTTATTTATGTTATTTTTACATTATATCTTACAAATCACAATGATATAAATCACAATATAGCACTTATAAATATAAAAGTTGAAGTAGAAACAACCATCTGGAGCAAAACAGTTCAATAAAAGGTTATTTTTATATTAAGTAAAAGTTTTATATTGCATATTCATTTTTCTTTTTTTCTTAAACACTACTAATGTTTTTTTTTTGAGTGTTAAAAACGATTTTGAGGAAGTGTGGTATTCCAACTTTTCTCTCTCATCAGTGATGAGAGAAAAATGTCAGAAATCTCTGCTGAGGTGGGGATCATTTGCAGAGGAAAAGGAAGTCTCATAAAATAGTCTAACTGCTACAGAGCTAATGTGCCAGGGTACCACAATAAAGAGGAAGATGGAGAAATTTCTCTCCTCACCTGTTCAGAGGGTCTTTCATTAATTTTTCTAGGGACAGAGGCTAAGATAAGAGCAGATTTTTTTTTAATTTTCACCATTTCTAGAAGGTGATCAGATTAAATGAGCTATAGAGGTGATAGGAGAAACAGCCTGCAGTTCTCACTGCTGGCCAAATCTTGCAGTTTTTGGAGCAGCAGCTATAACTCTTATGAGTTTATCAGAAGGCTCCTGCTATTTGGAGATTTCCTTGAAGAGCTGGTGGCTGATATCAAAAGATTGCATGTGAATTTCCACATCCTTTTTTTTTTTCTAATTAAAAACCAAGTTTCCATTCCTCCTGACTCCAGAGAGAAGCTTGCAGATATGAAGTCAGTGCAAACACAGAGCCTTTGCACAAAGACTTCAAAATCAGAAGGCAAATAAAAGTAACCCCACATGACTATATATATTTTCCAGCCGCTCCTGTGATTTTTGGGACTTAGATGCTGGATGGCCTGGGGTCAGCAGTATTGCTGTTGCAGGCTGGGTCTGAACCCCATACCTCAGCCCTGCTCCCATATAACTAATCGCATTTGTTCTTTTATCTGACCTATGCATTTTCCCTCTGATTTCCAGCGTTTAAAGACATGCTGCAGAGGGCAAAACTCAAAGGTGGAATTACGCTCGCTCTGACACTTTCACCATGCTATTATGCATGTGATTAACAAAATAACTCACATCAAGGGTAGCTCGAGTCGATGCTGCAGAGCTTGTGAGATAAGAGAATATGAGAATATTCATTAAAATAATTTGAGAAAGAGCAAAAATAGACAGCATCATTTTACATCCCTGCATTAAACTATGAGAAACTCAGAAGGTTGAAAGGAGAAGTGGTGTGGCCAAAGGGGATCACAAGCAGCAAGAGACACCAAGCTCTGGCAAGAGTTTCTGCTAACTCTGTTAAACCTACAAAATGGTCATGGAGTTAATTTTCCTTCTTTTGCTGACTACGCAGGGGGACAGAGTGCCTCAAGAAGAGCAACAGCAACAGAAGTACATCAAAAACAGGTTATTTTTCATTTTTAAGGATTTGAGTCTATGATTCAGCCTATCTGAAGGAGGTAAAGAATCATTTTGGTACATCTCGATAGGCAGGTTCATTTTATTGGGTCCAGACAATCTCCCTGTCTATTTTGCTCTGACTGCAGGTGCTGATCACCCTGTGTGATCCAGTTAAAACTAATGACCCTTCTCCTGGGAGCAGACACCCTCACAGGAGCCAACACAAAGGTGTCACCTGATAAGGAGAAAGAGATTTTAACACTTGTCTTTTAGGTTCTTTATGAAGAAGAGTTTCCCTCCTAAGACCACTGAATCTTTGTTTTCACTTATCCTACCAAAAGTAAAATTGTTTAAAAAATGGTGCAATATTTGTAATGTTCCTAAGAGCAAACAGTATATTGTTAATATTTAAATATCT
>NW_009628507.1:0-3436 GCF_000690535.1 Cariama cristata
AAAAAAAAAAAGGAATTTACTCCCACCACTTGATTTGGATTAACCTTTTGACTGTACTCGCAAACACTGCCTTTGTGATTATCTGAGCAAATTGACACAGGCAGGGGCGCAGCGAGGATGAGTTCCTGTGGGTTTGTATTGTTTATTCTTCTACTTTCTCATACTTAAAATCAGAATCTGCAGTTTTGGAGGATTTTAACTTCGCAAGAGTCAGTCAGTTGCTATTCTCTATGTAGATTTGCACGGCTCACGCAATCCGTGAGGTTGGGACTATCACTACTTTGAAAGAACAAAAAAAAAAGTGGGGAGGGGAGGAGGGAAAGAAAACAGCCATTGGAGGCTGAAGTAACAAAGAACTCATCTTTAGGACTTCACGCAGCTGAAGAGGAGGTAGCGGGGACCTCCTTTACCATTAACATTACTAAACTATTTTAACACTAAAGGCAATCTGTCATTTTGAGTAAATTCTCTTCTGCTTCTATAAACACAGCCGTAATCAATTAAAGACCTACTTGTGAAGGAGCTATTGTGTGCACTTCCATTCAGACATTGCTGAGTTGTCTTTTAGACAGCCTGTGGGGAAACACTGGTAAGGTGATGGGAAAGTTCAAAGTGCCTAACTTCTCAATGTGGATTTTGTTATTGAGACTTTTTTCTCTCTCTGTTTTTCCATATTGCTTGTCATAGCTAGGGTGAAAAATGGGTGATATCTCTCTATGCATTTAACATTTATAACATGTTCTGCTTGGGAGGTTCTGCAAATATTTTAAATGATTCTCTCATGTAATTCCTTGGGGGACTTACACATGGCAGCAAATCAGTTACTAATTTGAAAGCATTGAAAGAACAAACAAACCCTATAGAAACTATACATACGTATATACATATTTATAGTTGTGCAGATGGGCTTAGTCCCTAACACTTTAGACACCAGTCCAATGCAATTTTGTGCAGTTAAATAGAACCTGATTAGAGTAGTGTGAAGATGAGAATGAATTTCTGTCAGACACAAGCCCTTCAAAAAGTCAGAGTTCAATTTCATATTGAAAGAAACACATAGATCATTCCAATGACTCTAATTAGTTTGTTTTTTTATTATCTTTCTATTGCATTTGATCACCTGTGCCTCCAGGGTTCATAAGTGTTACCAATCTTTGCTGAAGCAACCAAAATAAACAGGGAAACTTGAACCTAACCTTGGTTATTTTACTCTCTTTCAACGAAGGAAAAGGTAAGGTTAAACAGAAAAGTGTGTAAAAAGAGACTAAATTCTTGCTCTTGTTTTATTAGCTTTTTTCCCCTGAAGATTGGCATGGATTTTAGGAACATGAGTGAGGACAGAAAAACTGAAATACAAACGGAGTTGAAAAATTTTCTTCTTTCTTTCTTTTTGCATTAAAAATAAATGTAATGAAATTAGGCCCTATAAAATATTTTTTTAAAAGAGTAGTGATTTAGAGATACTTGTGGAAAGAAAATAAAAGAATGGGCAGATCATACCTGTAGAATGTGGATTTCATTGGGCTTTCTGATGTATTTACTTTTGGATCCATTGTCAATCTTCACTGCATAGTCAGGTAGAGGGTAAGAGATTCACGGAAAAGTATATCTGTATCACTCTGGAAATTCATAAACACACTGCCTGGGGACTCAAGAATGACAGTGCCTTATTGCAAGGAAAGTCACTTAAAATTATCATTATGCCAAGCAGTCTTTTGACATGGGGTAAATTATTTTGAAGGGATGGTAAAAAGAAGAAGGAAAGTGTGAAGATCATAAAGAAATTATCTTCCTTAAAAATGTAGTGAAAAATCATGTATTATGACAAATGTACTTCTCTCATAGTGCCTTAGCATCTACCAGTTAAAAAGAAAATGAATAGTAGCTTTTTCTAGGGCACTCAGGGCAGATTGAAGCCTGGTCGTGTGCTATACTAGTGCTAGCCAGCAAACTTTCTAAACTTCATTTTATTTTGAGTGACAGCTTTTTGGAAGTTATACAGGAGAGCCTCGGTGCATATACCAGGCACTTTGTAGATGAGTCGGGACACCTTAACTAAATCCATTCATTACCCTGTCCCCATTGGGACAGGCAAAAGCTGCCAATTTGATGTTGGTAACGTGGATGCTGCATTAGGGAATTGGCTAAGCCTGCCAGAATTCATTCCTGAACTTTAGCAGCCACAAAAGAGTATTTCTCTGTCGTCTGTAATTGATTCAGAGCCAGGTCCCAATAGGACAAGCTTCCTTTTGTGTGCCATCTATACCAGGGTCTAAGGACACATAGTGCTACAACTCTTTTTTTTTTAGCTAGATCACAGGAAACATCTTTAAAAAGAAAAGAAATAAAATCCAAAATGTCATAAATTATACTCCTGAGCTTTCTAAGATACATTATGTATTAGCTTTATTATTACATTCTGGTCCATACTTTCAGAAAACAGTCACAGTCAGTTTATTATCATCTGAGTCTTTAATGTCAATAGAGCATTACCGTTTGGAGATTAAATGAGGTCTGAAACGAAAACAGAGAAGAAATGTATTTGTACAAAAAATAAAATTTCCAGCGCTTCGGCTCACTGAGCACAGTACTTATTATCATCAGTTCATATTCAGGTCAGATTCCTCCTTCCTTTGAAAACCAGGTCAAAAAACCCTTTGAAGACTTCTCCCATCTTCCCCTTACCCATCTAGTTACAAATTTACTAATATTATTCATCATTACTTTGTGTTTCATATTTGCATGTTGTGCATCTGCTGTGCAATGCATTAAAGATTTCATGACAGTAGATCAAGTTCTCCTAATAGGGATTATGAAAAGTTATACACCTTATCAGCATCATCAGTTCATCCTGGAAACATTCTCAACTCATTCTGTAGAAAATATCCCAAAAATTTAACAAGTAGGACTCGGATAATAAAACCATTGGCCAGTCCCGGTACATTCTTGTAAACGTGGTTTGCCCCTGTGCTTGTGTTTCAAATGGTTTTAAAAATACCAGAGTATTCTCACAGCTTCTATTCCCAGTTTTCACCCTACAAGTTACTTTTAATTTTTGGAAGCAGGCATCATCTCTCTGAACTTGAATACTATATTTTTTTCACTATATTTTTTCCTTGTATTCACGTATAAGTATATTCTGTCAGAAATGTTTTTCAAAATGCTCATCAAACACGCAGGCTTATTCACATGAAAGCACACAAGTGCTATAAATGCTTAGGATAGAGCCAAGAACAGAGAAACCTGTGTGTGGAGGGCTAATAGTTCAAACCCAATGGTTTTAGTGGTGTAGCCTTCCTCCTTCTTCCCACCCACTCAGCAAGGGTAAGCAAAAGAACCCAGAAAGGGTGAGGCCCAGTCGCTATAAATGTTCAGATGTTTAATGAATGTGCCATAGCTTTCACTTACTAACTGCAAGGCCTTCTCAAGCAGACTC
>NW_009628507.1:3498-31373 GCF_000690535.1 Cariama cristata
CTTTTCAAGTCGTCTCTGAAATTTCACAGGTGAAGGGAACAGGGCAGTCACTTGATCCCACCCACAAGGAGCCTGTTAGCATTTTAAAAAGTGAAGACAGAGTCTATCATAGAACGCTGGCAAAACTGGTTAGTGACAGAAAAAGGCAACCTAGACCCACAGATCAGGAGATCCCTGTGAGGCATAAACCAGTTTAATTTTTACCTCATGCTACAACTTCTTTCTCGAATTTTTTCAAGCATGGGCTACAGAGCCCACAGAGCTCAGGAAACAGGTCTCTAAGTTGTATCACAGGCTTTGGAACAGTGGCTTTTACGCTTCCTTTTGCCAGAACTTCACTTTGAGAAAGTACAAATTAAAGGAAGCCATTGTTGGGAGAGTATTGTGTATGGAGAACACTTATAAGAAAGACGTGAATTAAGGCCTTTGAAACATTTAGTGGCCTTATTTCAGAAAGACAAGCGTATCACAGTAATTCCAGTTGATTAGTTATAACAACATTATCAAATTCATTAGAAAACATTCAAAAGTATATTCAGAAAACTTAGGAATGGGATGCTACAAGTGCTACTTCTGCATTGATAACACAATGCACTCAAAGCATAAAAAGATTGGATTTGCAGGTTCCCCTTACACCAAACATCCAAATACGATATTCTGAAGGGACACAAGGGCTTTCAGTTCTGTGAAGAGAACTGCAGAATGACAGAGGCCTCCCAGATGAGTTGAGGGATAGGAGGTAAATATTCAGAATGAGCAGTTCTTATGCTGGAATGTGTTACCAGTTTAAGTTATAGAAGATTATTTTCTTCCCATAGTTTAAAAAAAATAACAACAAAACCCCAAAATTATGTACTCTCTGCCTGCGGCATGTTAGAGGGAATATTATGCTTATTGATCTCTTTTAGGAGAACTTGAAGGTTACTTGAATGCTGAAACTCATTAAAGAGTTCAAATTCAAACTACTTTCTGAGAGCAAACTTGGGTGAACTAACCAGGTGATTTGATAAGCCAAAGTACCAGCAAGGGGGCAATATACATGCTTGAGAGAAGCTAAATAATGACTGACTAGTTAAGTAAGAGACTGATACTTCATACATGCCTCTGACCTAACTCATCTAGGCAGGGGAAAGTTGCCTTGATTTTATTCAATGTTTATTTTGAAACAGCTATTTCCTAGTATTACAAGGGGAAACTTGCTTCAGTGTTTCCTTCACTCTCTTTGTATCATAATGAAGACTAGCATTTCATTGCTTTTCTCCCATAAAAAATCCAACTTACTGCCAGAGAACAGAATGTGAGAATTGTGAGAATCAATGAAGAAACCCCTTTTCTCAAGTGTAAAGAAAAGTGAACAACAATTAGCTTAACTAAAAGCCCTTTTAACACTATGGCCAACCTGTATTTCCATCTTGAGTTGAAATTTTGCTCTTCAACAAAATGAAGGTCTACCTCTTCATTTTTCCAGTTCATGTCATTAACAAAATAGTTCCCTTTTCTCCTTGGGAAAAAGTCAAGTTCATAGGTAAGCTGATCAAGGAACAGTTAAAGAGAAAATTTGAGGCTGTTCATGTGACTAAGATAAGAAGCCATTACCTTGTGTAACCTATAGGAATTAGGAGCGGTTTTGTACTTAACATGTGGAGGATATTTTTCTATTTTAAGTCCATCTTGGTTGTACAACATAACTATTTATTGCCATTTCACTGAGATGCTCAAGCCAAAGTGGACTGTAACCACTGAGAAGAATTTCTGAAAGGAAGCAAAACTTCTGTAACTTTCTCTTTCCTATTTCTATTCTTCATTTGCTCTTCTCTCACAGCATATAGCCTTTTTTTATTCTTTTAGGCAAAATCACTGGAGTAGAGATGTGCATTGGTGCTCATTGCTATGTAAAGAATATACTTTTCAGTAAATATGGGATGGGCATACTGCCCTACCTCAGGCCTGATAGTACAGGTTAGAATATTGCTAGCCCTATGCTGCAAATTCTCAGCAGTTAGTTTTGCTGTTGTGAGGATACCAGCAACATCATTAGTGGTGCTTACATTATCATTGCTGAATACCTGGACAATTATTATATTTGGTCTTGCATTCCTTGAGCTCTTCCTAGCATACTTTGCCATTACTGGAAAAATATATCTAATTTCTCTGACACCAAGAAGCTGAAAAATCACACTCTGGGTTTCTTTCCCCATTACTGACAGCTGCCTCCACATCATTAGGCTTAGCAGCAGCATACTCAGAAGGAGGCCCTGAGAGCGACAGTCAGTGCAGACAGGGTGAAGCATGGGGGGGAAGCTGCCAAGGACTTGCTTCTTGGGTGAACAGGGAGCAAGGGAGCTCTGGAATGTGTTCACAGGACTTGTGCTGAGGTGCTTTCCAAGGAAAGTGGGTCAGTCGTGCCACCCTCACAAAGACTGGTACAGTCTCCCGCAGGGAGAAGATTGTTTTACACGGGCGCTCCACCCATACTGGCAGCGAAACAGGGCTTATTGGCACAGGGAAGGACTAGTTGGTGGTCAGCTCTCCTTGGGGCAAGTCTGACTGAAAAGGCTGGAAGCACTTGCAGAGGTATGTGAGGCAAAGAATGGTGTTAGAATACTCTTTTTTTGTTGTTGTTATAGAATTGAATTTAATAACTACGATACTGGGTAACACAGAGGGCTTTAGAATGACCTGAATAGCTCTTTTGGCAGCCTTGGTCTTGCTTTAACACAAGAAATCCTCAAGGGCTTTCCACCATCGTCACACCTCGGAGTTCCCTTTCAGTTTTTCTGCAAGTCTCCCATTTAGTACTGAGTTTGAACCGTTGATGGCTTATGACTCTGAAGAAAGCAGGAGGAGGAGTACCTTGATATTTGGGGTATCATTAGTCCCATTCAGTTCCTTTATTTGTATGTGTGGAAGTTGGTGTTTGCTCATTTACCGGACATCTGTTTCACCACACTGCTGTTTGAGTTGGCAGCATTATACTTTCTATTAGAACAAGTGTATGTCCAGAAACTGATGAAACAGAAATAGAAGGTTCATTGTAGTCTACTCTTTTCAGGGAAAATAAGCATGCTTAAAAAAAAATCCCATGATATATCTTCCTGATTGGTAGCTAAAATCTAAATGTCTCCATCTTACAGGCAAGACTAACCAGAACGCTATGCTCAGCTTTTCTTAAAGGACCCTATTTATCTCTCTATTTTTATTGTTTTCATGAGTTCCCACTACTTCAGAGGCATGGAATTGATTATATATCTTGATTTAATGCTATGTGTTTCTGTAAGGCTCATCAATTAGAGAATGAAATCCTCAGGATTTCAGAAAGCAGCTTAGTGCAAGCAGGTTACCTTTTCCTTCAACGTAATGGAAGAGAGTGGTGTGGGTTTTTTTCCTTAAAAGAAGGAAAAATATTTTTAAACACTGAAAAGGCCATGTTCAAGATTTTGTAGGAATTACAACTAGGAAGAGTAAGACAAATATCATGGATGATACCAGTACTAACTTTGGCAGAATATACTGTGTATTAGTGTTCTTGGCAAGACACACAATGCCTGTCTGTTAGCAGATACTTTGGATATTTTCCTTCACTGGGCTACCCAAAAGCAGCTATTCTCACTTTTGAGTGCCAGCCACTGGAGATGGGCTAAATTTGTAGTACTCATTACCTGTAAAGAGTACCAAAATAGCCACATGAAACCTGACCTACACAGAACCTCAAAACACCAGGGCTGAGTGTTTGCCACTCAGACCTGAAATGTGCCCTCTCTTCCTCATGTCCCACCCCAGCTCTCCCCAGCTCTTGGAGGAGTAAATAAGACCATTCATACAACCGAAACAGAGGAAGAATTTTGAAAGTTGTAAAAAACTCCCAGTATGTAATGATACCTCCTACAGTTCTATTCACCATACTAATGATAAAAAAGCTACACCTTGCATGTGCAAACTGGCATCCTATTTACTGTATATTACTTTTTATCCTTCCATAAGGCTTAAAGTCAGTGGTAAAACTCCCATTGCCTCTAGTTGCCATTAGATTTCTCCAATCGTATTTTAGAGCTTAAACATACATAGGCATTTTTCAAACATAGCACTATATATTCCATCAGTGCCCGCACTTGAATTGTCCCTCTCCCTTTCTCTTTGTGTATTATTTAATGTGTTACTCTAAAAGCTCTTTGGATGATGGGGTAGTGTCTGCCTGCATGTGTATTTAGGCAGAGCTAGGCTTAGTGTGAACATGAAAAATTTTAATAACACTGTCCTGCAGAATTGTATAGTCTAAGATTCTAGCAACCAAAGCCCGTTATTCAACTCACATGTGGGCTTGTTGGGACTGATATAACCTTTTGGCCATAAGTGAACAGAAAAGGGTTCTGCTCACAAGACTTTCTCTCTTCCTACTGAGATGCTTTAAAACTTAAAATAGCTTTTTATTTTTCCCATACTTTTCCTCTCTCCATTCTTTCCTTCCTTTCCTCATTGGAAGCCATGCAAGAAATCAATGCTGATGATAGGGCAGGGAGCACAGTAATTATGGTCCTAGTAACATTTACCAATTTTACTGGATATCTTCAGATCTTACAAAACTGGATTCTAGATGATCCATAGCAGAAAATGCAGTATTAGAGGTTTTCTGTCAGACGCACTGGCAAGAATAATTGCTCTGGTTCAGAAAATATTTGGGGGGCAAGTAATATTAGTACCCTTCTCAGCAGATTCTATAATTGTAACCCCACATGATAGTAGGTGGGACAGGTAAGAAAATGGATGGTGTCTCCTTGAGTGAGTTCTCAAGGAATCAAGTGAAGTGCTCATTAGCACAGAAGGGAGAAGAAAGGAAGGGTAATGCTTCCTTCCTGTCACACCCTCAGCAGGTAGAACGAGGGTAGATGTTATCTAGCACATATAGGTTTGCTTTTAATGACAGCATTTCATCAGGAGTATTTTTGCTTTGTTGACCAGATTTGCACTGGTACCTAACAAGTGGATTCCATCTCATAGGTCAGGGTTAGATATGAAGCCTTACAAAAACAATCCCCTCAGAAAACAACAAAATGGAAGGCAAAGAAGGAAAAAAAAGACATTTTTAAATTCTGAGCAAAAAATCCGGTTTTAAATAACAGGAAATCTGGTAGAGGATGTACATTGCAATTACACTCTGCCCAGACAACAGGCCTAGAAAGAACTAGCAGGCTGCAGCTGATCCACAGAGCAATTTTCATCAGTTCCAAGCAAACAACATCAGACTAAAATCCTCTTATCCCTCTGCAGGAGTGAAATACATAAACAATCCCTGAATTGATTTAAGATGTAAAACAGTCTCACTTTACTAGAACAGCCCAAGGACATTTTGACTGAACTTCATTCTTTGTCAACAGCAGAAACTGCCTCATAATTAGTTAAGTCCTGGAGCCTCTCTCTCTTCAAAACAGCTTGTATAAAACTTAATTATAATGAAACTACAAGGAAAGTTGCATTACTGTCCAAGAAAATAACAATTTAGAATTATTATATCACCACTCATGTTTTTAGTAGGAATATAGCTGTAATGGCTTAGGAAATAACAATCAAATACTATATTTCTTGCTAGCCTCACAGAACAAGTATTATATTTTCCAAAGAATGACAAAGGTACATTATTGTACAGTATTAATGGGATCTCACATTATGAGCAGCCCAGCACTGAATTATAGAGATCTGTCATTTCCATCATACTAATAGTCAATATGATCCTAACATCAATCATTTTGTTTGTTGAAAACAAACAAGTAATCCTTTGTTAAAGCTAAAGTCTTTCAGGATTAAACAGTAAAGAATTAAGAGACATGCAAACATATTTTAATTGCTATAGAAGGCATCTCTTTAATTTATACTTTGTAAAATAGAAGTAATGCCACAGAAGCTGGCTGAGTTATACCCAATTCAAATTTGTGCAAAGTCATAACACATACAATTCATATGTTATGGAGTTTATACTCTGTTTCTTTAACTAAATTTATGATGTGGGTTAAATGGAGTCCATGTAGCATCCCATATTAATAATTTTGGAGTGTGAAGACTCATTAAAGAGGAGTGACAAATATTCAGAAAACAAAGATTTTATCCAATGTTCTAATTTAAATTTATGATTAAATAACAGCTCTGTACTGCAATAAGGTTTTATGATGCTTCGGTAAGATAATGGGGGTGGCAATTGGTTTTGATCTTCTCCTGAAAATGAAGCAAAATATAACCAGAATGTTCAGATAAGGGTTTTTCTATGTAGCATTTTTGTTCCCTGAGTTTTCTATAATTACTATTCTTTTCATGGAATTTCAGCTATGTTTTATATGACACAGGATGTGAAATTTAGGACATCAGCTATGAATGAACAATTAACACTGCTCTTGACTAGTTATTACTATGTTAATACTATATTGGAAGGTTGCTGTAATTATCTAGTTATGAATGACACCTTTTAAAAGAAACATTGTGTGGAGAGGTGGACATGTAGGGTGACTCTGGAATGTATCTTCTGACATTCTACAGATCGGGAATGCAAAATAGGGCTTGGAGTTTCTTCTGACTCACATCAGTCCCATTTTGATTACATTATCTCTCCACATGCATCATCGGTATTAATGAAGTATGGTAACTGGTTTCCAATGATGTATGTACAAAACAAGTGTTTAGAAAGATCCTAATGCAAAATTTGCTATGTCATTGGGGCCCTTCTTTTGACTCAAGCCAAGAAGTCCATGCAGGATGGATTACATGCACTACCGGGTAATTCCAACTATAAGAGTGGCAAAGAACTGAATATCCTTGTGCATAGCAAGTAAAAACTGAAGTGATGCATACCTTTTAACAAAAAGTAAACAGAAAGGCTTCAACATAACACATTTGAAAGAAAACACATAATCATTCTAACCTTATGACCACATTTATGTCCACTGTCGCTAGCAAAAAAACGTATTTATTCTATCAAAAACATGCTGTCAGTAGAATTGGAACTCAACAGCTAGTGTGGAACTGAATTGGAAACAGTATTAATGCCCCTTTTTTGCTATTTTCCTGTGTTACTGTTTTAACTATCCTATGTTATTCTCTGGAAGAGGTATTTTAAACATCCATCTTACTTTTGTACCTCAGAAAACACAGTATTTTAATCTTAAAGTAATGGGACTTCTCAGATCAATTTTTGGCATCGCCTTAGGAGCCATTAAAAACTGCAGAAGAACATAGACCTAAAAGCTTTGATCTCATTCACTTTCAAAATTCACAGAGGCAATAACGTCCAACTTAAAAAAAGAAAAATAAGAGTAGGCAAAGGGAAGCAACTGTAAGTCTGCTTGACCTCTGAAACAAGTGGGATTGTTGGCTCAAATCCTTTGAAGTATGAAATTAAGCAACAAATGCCAGGCAATAGGTTTCGATTGAGTGAGGACTATAGGAATTTGGGTAGCCTGTTATTCATTCTCTTTCCTCTTCTTCATAGGTGTATAGCAGACTCCCATCCCAGGAGGGGAAGCTAAAACCTACTTTTCTAGAATTGTAGCATGATTCCTCCAGCCTACTCACATCTTGCAAAGCCCCTTCAGGAACCTTTCTCAAAGGTCCACTGAAATGGGAAATTAAATAAGCTTCTCTAGATTGACTCTTCTTCAAACTTTTAGAGGAAAATAGAGCAAATGCTCTGGGAAGTATTACTTTATGATGTATCCCATTCATTATGGAATTCCCTTCAGGGAACAGTCTGTGGGCAGCCCAAGTTGTAGAAGAATTTATATTCCTTTTCCTCTATCAAGTTCACAGCTGGGCTTTTAGAGGATTCTGTGAACTGCAGCAAAGCTATGCCAAACTTCTGGTACCTGGGAGACAGGAGTGTTGATTGACATAGATGGGATCAGAACACTCCCTTAAAATACATTTTAAAATGTCATAGGCTCCCTTCCATCTTTGCCCCCTTCTCCACTTAATTCAGTTTATGAAAGTCATAGGCCTACATTAAAGAAACCACAGATTTCACTATGCAGTGTAATAAATGGCTTAATTGAGCAAAAGCCTTACTTTTATTCTCACAGTGTCGTGAATGCATTCCTGATGATCTCCCTGTCTCTGCACAAAGTGGGGAGATGGAAATGCAACTTCACTAACAGAGATGGTAAATCTGTAACTCAGCCTTGTAGATTCACCTATTTTTATTGTTAGGATTAAAAAGTGAAATTGGTACACTTCTTTAACTAAACTTTCAAGAGAAAAAGCTACCAAGACTTCAGACAATATCATGGTAAAAAGAAATATCTTAAAGGAAAACAATTCATCAGAAGTAGTTGTACAGTAGAAGACACTGCATGGACTTTTTCCCTCTGTGCTCTGGGTCTGTATGGGCCCCCCTTATGGGAAGGGTATGGATGCCTGATCCAAAACTTACTTTGATGTGGGCAGCTGAAAGATTCCAGTTTATTTCAAGGGGCATTTTTGAAGGAGCCTCAGTAACTGTTAAAAATCTCTAATGTCTGATGAGTTGTTTTCAGTCTGCTTCCTAGCTGAAAGATAAGCACATCGCATAAACCTTGATCTGCATGCTTGTTAAGTTACTTCTACTATAATTTCCATGCCTTGTCAATCTTTTTTTTTTTATTTTAAAGACTGAGCAAACCTCTTTCTCTCAATTTGTAAGTAATATTTCCAGATAAATATTGAAACAAATATCATATAGATGAGGCCTGCCCTTCTGGCCAAAGAATATATGGGGGCATACTGTGGGTGTCACTCTTTGTTCATCTGTGAACTCTCCAAATTATTTTTCTAAATAAATTTTTCATTATTTGAATGCAGAGGTAAAAATACAGCAACAATAAAATGTTTCAACGAAAGTTAATTTGTACAGCTTACTAGCCCACTATACCTTTGTAAATGCTATATAAGCTTGTAAATCATAAATGCTGGAAAAGAATATATATTACTGGGTCTCTGAACAAGATTCAGAAAGAAAATAGGTTGATATAAGGTCCTTGTACTCTGTCTTCAGCTATGTCTGTTGATTTTCCTCTTTATAAGATAACACACGCTTGTCAGTGCACATGTACACACATGCATAAACACACACGACGTGAGTGGATACTAAATAAACAGCCCTATAGAGAGGGAGTACAATATTTCACTGATTGTAGAATGAAGCTCAGTTTTATTGGCAAACTTCAATGACGTTAGACAATAAAACATTTGTAAGTTCTGCTGCAGACAGTCTGGCTGGCAGTTTCAGCAGCTCTAATTTATTGTGAATAAATAATTTCCTGGAATCTCTGAGGAGTCATTTTAATGCTCAAAAAAAAAAAAAATCTCGCACACCATGAAATTTGTTTTCTGTTGTTTTGAACCAAAAATACTTAAAATGAAAGAACTAAAAAAATCCACCCTGATTTCAAAGATAGTACTTTGTAAATGTCAAATTTCCCAGTTTCACACTGGTTTTACACATGAATAATCTGTGTTTACTTCATCTCTATATTTAAAGGCATGCCAAATACCATCTGTTTGCAGTTTCTTTTTTGTATGTTATTTCTCAGTTCGAGGCAGAGAAACTGTCCAGGTTAAAGAACTCCCATATCTCTGCAGAGTATATTTAGACTCTGTTTGTGTTTCTATCCTACCGTAAATTGATTATTACTTGTAGCATGATGGTGATCAGACCATTTTCAAAGGCTCTGCATTCTTGAAGCAGAAACAGAAATTCAAAAAGGCAGTGTAAAAACCAACTTCAGAATATGTTAGAAGCCAACTGTAAAAATATAGACGGAGTCAATTAGTTGATTCAGTTTCGCTGCCATCAGCAAAAAAAGAAGCTTTAGTTTCCAAAGTTGCTGAGTACATTTTTTCCATGAGGCACCTCACAGTTCCTGCCAGTGGACTAATGTATAAGTACCTATTGCACATTTATTCAATTGTTATTAGCTTGATATATCCAAAAGTTTCTGAATGAGAAATTGAACCAAAAAAAGACATAAACTTTTATCACCCATAGCATCACTTAGATATCTAATATCATTCCAAGAGAATGTACCACTTTTAGTTTTGTTGATACTCAGCATAAATAACCTCTATACAACCCACAGAAATATAATAAATCTGAAATCTGTACTGGTAACAGGGAATTATAATAAAAAACACTAGGTAATTTTAATTTTAGGTCTTACTACCTGTATTGTCCAAAATGCTTTCTACAGACTAGTATCACTGTGAGGAAACAACCTGTAAAACTGCAAAGTAAACTTGAGAAGCAGAAAAAGTCTACACATACATTTTGTGTGACTGGATAGCACGAAAAAGCTAAATGCATATTTGAACACTAGTTCAAAGAAACAGAGGACCTTCTTTTTGTAGAGAAGTTGTATGGCCCTCTGTTGCCAGATAGTCACTATTTCCTATTTGCTGCCTGTCTTTATAGGGAACTATTTCCTAGTTCAAGTGCAAAACCAGGATTACTATCATCAGCACTTGGCCAGGGTGAAAGCCTTCAACATATTTGGATGAAAATGGACAACAAACAGTAACAAGCTTTTGGCTGTGCCCTAGTAGAGAGCAATATACTTGCCATTAGCTACTGCCACATCTGTTTCTTTCAGTTGGCACTATGAGTGCAAAAACTATTACCAATAGCAGAAGGTCCTTCCTTCTGACTGCAAAGAATCAGTCTCAGCCCCCACCACCAGTACTAGTCACAGTCCACTGAACAACTTGGCTACAAGCAGCACAAGCCACCAATTTCTGATTCCTTTAGTATACCTCCGCTCAAGTTGTTGAATACTCTGTGAATTCAGTGACACACAGATGATGAAATTTTCTTATGTAAATATTTCGTTCAAGTTTATTAAAGTTCAGTCTCAGTCCTGCTGTTTTTTTGGTTGCTCAAGCCTACACACGATATCTTTCCTCTGATGCCCTTCTTGCTGAAATGAGATAATACTTTCTTTCTTGATACTTGCTTAGCAGTTTAGGATCGAGAAATGCAGAGTATACTCTAGCCTTCTAAGAATGACACAGGATACACTTCCTAACTTATGGGGACTTTGAGAGTCAGCACATGTACTGCAAAATCCATATAGGCTATATCATTCCTTATTTCAGTGTGAAATGCAGGAATAACACACTTCCAATGTGGAATACACATTGGCATTTCAAATGCTACCATCTATTGCTTTCCAATACTATGTTCTTCCATGGATTTCAGCACAGCTTGAAGAAAGGTATAGTGGTGTATAGTAGCACTCAATAATTTTCACCCTTAAGAGCAGACAGTTTTCTGGACACAATGAAGTAAATCTTTGTTATAAATAGCATCTAATTAAAATTAAAACTAGGATAAAAACACATATCACTCCAAGTATTCGTAATCCAAATATTCATTCATGACCAACACTCTTTACAGATAAACAGGGATTCCAGGTAATGTTGTGGTATCTGAGCTAACTCTACATCGTGAAACACTATGATGTTCAGACGTGCAGTTCATGGATCTAATCCATCAGAGCTAGTTAATTTTCCTGAATTAGTCTAAAATCTGGTGCTACTTAATTTTGTCAGTTTGTGGGTCATCATTTTTATGTTTTATAGTGTCATGCAAAATCCTGGATGTAATACAAGTTGTACAAATAGGTCAACAGGACCAGGTAAATCTTTGCACTGACAAATTCAGAGGTCAGTCTTACAATATGGTATTTTGGCAGTGTGTGTGCTGTTTCCAGTTCTAGATACTTTACAGTCAATGACCATTAACTTGATATTAACTTCATATTAAATGTTATTTGCATAATAAGCTTGTGGAACAATTTTATTTCTATTAGGTTACAATTTATAATTTACTCTACTTAAAAGTCTGAGTAAACCCTGTATTTACTCAGATGAGTTTGTGAGACAGCCAGAGTCTTGAAGTGGAATTTTTTCCCTCCATCCTTGAAGTGGTCACCTCAAAAAACACCCAAGTAGCCTTTTTCTGTTGCAACGGCTCTCAGAGTCAGTCAGAAGATGTTTGTAAAAGAAACGTGGTACTCAGAATTTATCCTCATGTTTGACCTGTCCCTATTAGCATCTTCCTTTGCTTTACATTGCTCATTTTTCTGACCTTCTCACCCAAAATTCATATATCTAGGGATGCAGGACCTTTTTAGCACTCATGCAAAACTATAGTAGATCTTCTGGTTCAGAGACAATTCTAGCAAAATATTTTTTTTTCTCATAATGTCTTTTGTCTCAGAGACATTAGTGTCCCTATTCATTTACATTTAAGATTTTAAGTTTAGACAAGTTCCTTGGGTTCGAGAGTTGTTCAATCATGGAAAAATAACATAAAGTTTTGGTGCCCTTTCTAACATGCATTGTTTTATTGTTTTATAATAAAACAAATATTTGTTAGGAAGAAAAGAAAAATAAAAGAGTTTTCATGATAAAGGTCTCCAAAGATGAAGGAGACTGAGAACTCTGCACAGTCTGTGACTGGGCAAAAAATGTACTTTTGAACGTGAAAAGATGACTGCCTGAAAGGTCACAGATTAAATGCATATTCTCGGTTGCCAGAATCAACATTTCCATCTTTTTTTTTTTTTCTGTTCTGTGAGAACAGCTTCTATTATAGCTATGCACAAAGGCTTTCACTACAGCCTATTAGTTTGTATTAAGAAAACAAAAAGTGCAGTACTCTTGTAAAAAAATGGGACTTGAAAAAAGCAACTCCTCAGTTTACTTAGCCTTTAAAGACTCACTGATTTATTATTTAGTAAAAAGTTAGATTGAAGTTAGTCTGCATTCAGGAATTAGTAAGCCCACTTTCCAGTTAAGAATGAATCTTTTTTCCCCCTCAGTTCACTGCTGTGTTATTTTTTTCTTTTTTGCTTCTTTATATGTGATATAATATAATACATATATAAGTCTATGTATTCTTTGTATTATATGAATGATTCTTTCATAGAGACTATCTGTTTATCCCACATTGTTAGAAGGGAACTGTGTTGCCTGGTAGTACTTTTAACAAATGTTTTGAAAGCCAACTATGTTCAGGATATATTAATATGAGGAGCTTTAAACTGGCAAGGATGAATGAGAGCCTGGAGAAGGAGCAGAAGTTAACCTCCAAGATCTCTCATGCATTGAAGCTATGCTCTAACCTTACAAGGAATAGAACAGTGCAGATGGAGAGTGCAATAAGAAGCAAGGAGATAATAGAAAGGCAGATTTACATCCATTCTTATCCAGGTATTGGAAATACTCATCAAGATTAAAAAAAATACAAAAAGGACTACAGTCCATTGCTTCCAATGTTTCTCACAAAGAGAGAAATAATTATTTCATGTAGGTGCCTTTTTCATGTAGGTGCCTTGTCCAGATATGTCTTGCCATAACTCCTATGACTTTTAATTACTGGACATTTTTCTAAACGTTTGTGTTTTGGTTTGGTTTTTTCCCCCTCTACAAGGCATGAATGAAGCACATGGCGCACAGCTATCAAGTTTAGGGATATATTAGACTTCCTATGTTAATGGAAGGAAAGAGACTCATCAAAAGGGTATTCAAAATAACTGAATAGATACCTAACAGGCACTATGAATATTTTCATAAGGATACAACTGACACATTCTTACTCATAATCCATATTCAATTACTACTGCAGTAATGACAAGAATTTCTCAAGGACAATATTGTAAAAAAAAAATAAAGTATACTGATTCTACTGAATGTATTCCTTATTAGAAAACATAACAGACAATGAATCTAATTTCAGAGAAGTGTAATTTATATATTCTGAGACTTAACAATAGTAATCTATCTATTGTATCCATTAGATTACATTCTGCTCTTCTGAGGAAGAGATACTGTTTCATTACTCAAATATTAAGAAATTAGTGAGGAGAAATTGCTTAGAACGCTACTATGAAATAGTCTATTAAAAAAAATCTGAGTTTCTTAGAAAAAAATCTTGAGATATATTTCTACATGTAAGTTAATATATATGTGTATTTAATATTTCTCTTTCCAGTTGGAAGCAATTCTTTTGCATTTGCAACACAGTTCTGAGCACATGGAATTCAATAAAAACATTCTCATCAACTTTAAATAGATTTTGGATTAGGCCTTTAAAAACAAAAAGAAATGCTATGTAAGTCTCTAGCCGTGCTGTTTTGCTAAGTATGAAATCTTTCAGAAATAATTTTCATGGTAATGCTTTTTTTTTTTTTTTTTCATGTTCCATGAAGAAGCACAGATATGGCTAAAGCCAAAAGTTTGAAAAATTCAAGACTAAATACCTGGATATAATTATCAGATATGCTTACTAGTTGGTTTGCAATTTCATCAAATATTAACAATATATTTTAAACACATGACTGTTCTTATGGGTTCTTTTGAGTCTACTACTACATAGGTTGATGTATGTTTAATAGTAAACCTAAGACCTTTTAAAATGCACTGCAGTATGCTCTAACAAGTTGTTAAAACTTTATTTTCTGGACACTAAGTAGAAAGTTCTAGCATCTTTCATTCTATTTTATGCTCCAGCCATTCATTTGTAGAATAATACAAAGATATTGCATACTAGAAAGGCTATGTATGGCAAAGGTACTTGCTGCATTTTTTATGAGACAATGAATGTTCTATGAGACGCAGTATCTCCTTGACATTGCCTAGAGGGAGAAAAAGTCCTCTTCTGTTCATTTCTAGCCTTTTGGAAACAGGCAAGTAATTGCTATACAGTGAAGTATATTTTATATGTTGTTTTATCGCCGATGAGGTAGAACAAAATTCCCTTGATTTCTATAAGCACAAAAATCTATCATTGCTGTGATATGAAGTAACCTAGACGGTATTAATAAGGAGTGGAATGGTGTTTTTTAGCATACATTGTGCAAGAGATGATACTGAAATGACAAAAGTATATAGTCCTAGGCTGAGTCTTTAATATTTAATACCTCTTCTGAAAGAAGTATGTCTGTTTACCACAAATGCAAAAATATTCAATAGAATTTACATACTTAGGAAGGCAATAGGTTCTTATTAAACTAGTTAATGCTATCTACTAAGATACCAGTTCCTGATGTCTTAAACACTTTTACCAGAAATGGACAAAAAGATAGGTAACAACTAATTGGTTGGTAGATGGAAGATTGTGGTTAGATATTGGGGAAAAGCATTCAAATCATAAGAACTTGGAGAAATATCACATTTCCACCATAAGGAATTAGTTAGACGGGCATTCTTCAGCAATGAAATAAATATATATTCAACCTCTTTTGGATTCTTCCAGCCATATGGTAAACTTTCACATTGAGACTAGAGGGACAGCAAATATTGAGAATAATGAAAAGGCTACTCATTACTGCAGAATGATCTTCCCTACTTCCTCTTCTTCATGTAGGTGCTTATAGAATTTTTACAAATAAAATGGTTTTCTTACGGGAGTTAATTCAGGGACCTATTTTGGCCTTTTTATGTGGCAAGACAGACTAGATAAATGAAAGGCTCCTTTGTGGTTTAATAGAATGTAACATCCTCTCAAGTGGCAAAAATGACCCAGGCAGAAATTAGATTAGCAAAAGAGTTTTTCAGTTATTTAACTGAGGAGGGTGATGTACCTGTAAATTGTGGTTAGGAATCTTTGGCAGATCTCTGAACTGAACCCCTACTTCCTAATTTTCTAACCAATGCCTTAACTGGAGATTTTCTGTCCTCTTTCCAAAATGCATCGTAAGCGAACACAAAGGGAATATAAGCTAGCTAATATATCTTTGCAAGTATAGGATGTATAAATTAGCTAGCAGACAAGAGTAGACACTTCATTTGTTTATTATAGTTACTGAAATACAGTCTTTGGACCTGTAAAATGGAAGCTGTGTCCAGTTTGTTTAGCAGCACTGATATTCATTCACTCAGGAACAGAAACTGGTAAGATCTGGCCCCAACTGGATTTTATTGCAATGACGTACAGAGCTGACAGAGACATTTCTGAAACTGGAAATTACAACCCACAGGAATTAGAGGATTTAAAAAACCCTGGTTAGATGTAACATTTCTTAAGAACAATAGATTACAACATTTTTATTCTGTACTGCCTTAGATAATTAGTTTAATAAGTCTGTTTGTCATTCATGCATATAATAAATTAATATGCAAGTTGTTTCCTTATTCATTATGTTTTTAAATTCAGCAGATGAAAATCTCTTTCCTCCAGAAGATATACTTGATTATAGATGACTGCCAATGAAAAGTAAACACCCAGCTCCAATGAAGAAACGTGCTGAAAGTGAATACCTTTTGAACTCTGAATCTTTATTTCCACACTTTATGGAAATAAACACATTTATGGTTTGTTTATTGCTTGCAGAAAGAAAGCTTGTTCATCATCCTCCCCTCCGCCCCTTTCATTTGCTGGTCTAGCTACCGAGCAGAGCCTAATCACAAGATGTCTGTGTGTATCAAGCAGATGTTCACTGGCAACAGAAAATCAATGTCTGGCATGCAGTTATATTGTGTTTTTAGACTGCACTGAGCACGCTTACTTGAAAAGCAATGTTTTGTGTCACTATATCTGTATTTCATAATAAAGAACAAGTACCCACTTCAAGTTATGGATCACCTCTATTGTCATTCCATAGCAATGTGTTTTACAGATGTCTGCAAATGAATTTTAGGCTGAACTCCCTTTGCTTCTGAACCATAAGGAAGTATGATATGCTATCTGTCTGGTATTTAGATATTAAATTTTGTTTGAAGAGCAGTTGGAATCCCCTTGAATTAATTTAAAAACTCCTGTATAAAACAAGACCTCTGGCAGTTGAAGCCTGACAGATGGGTCTGACAGGTTTTGAGCACGTTACCTTTAGCTGGTGGCGATGTAGTAACAGCACTTTGTTTCCTGTAAAGCCAACTAACTTTTAACTCCATGTGAAAACTTAGATGTGGCTTATCAGCTCCTCCATGGCACTCTGCCCCTCTTGCGATCATGGCCTCTATCTGTTATTATCGAGGGGGACAGTAATAAAACAGCAGCAGCACCGGTAGCCAACCTTTCAGACTACATCTGACACAAGCACTGAATGTTACGTTATCTGCTTCAGTGAAGCAGAAGGAGGAGGCCATCAGGGAGCTGGCTCTGCTCCCTGCTTTTCTGTTCTTCTCAGATTTGGACGTGCTAGTGCAACCTGTGGACTGCTCTAACCTCTGCCATCTGGCAAGAGCTCCCAGAAGACAGTCTGTCAGTGAGGGCAGCTACGAAACAGCCTGGTATCTCCATTCTTCTCTCTGCCATGATGTAGCTGCACCGCCTACGATGGGAGGGCTGGTAGCAGGAGGCACTTTCATGCTGACACCCATGAAGGAGTGTCCCAATAGCGGCCTAATCATCAGCATGGGGAAATGGGACCTCCATCACCTCTCTGTTCACCACTCCAAATGGTTTCAAAGCTGAAACACACATACTAAGTTTCATTCTGTCTTTCTGGAGAAACTTTTTAAAAACTGTTTAAATCCCAGCATTTTTTTCATAGAAGTTTTTTACCACTTTTGTTGCAAATAGAAACACTCTATTCTACCACACTAATTCCAATAAGCTACCCTTTCAAATCATAGACATTGCCTCCATTTTATCTTGTACATTAGAACAGAATATTCTGTCAACCACAAAAAAAACAATTGATAGGGGGATCAGCAGACAAGTGGAAGACCAATATATGGAAATAAAAATCTGTGAAATTCTGCGTTAACAAATAACAAGTTAAATTCATATTTTAAAACCATGTTGCTGGGCTATCTACTGAACTGCAGACGCTGTAAAATTCACTCATACTAGAGATTCTTAAGAAACAGAAACAATCTGATGAAAGATGTCTAGCACAGTTAGGCACAACCACACGTAGGATCTTCCACTGAAATAACCTGATTGAAATTGTAAATTTACACATGTAATCTTAGTCAGAGGTTTTGTATGCGAGTGGATAACAAGGTATGGATACTTGGGCTATGAATATGCTCTCCTTCCTACCACAAAATGACACAGAAAATACATTTCAGACATACCTTGGCAACTGGAAATAGAAATGCCATATGCCAAATATGTGAGTAATTGCCAGAATAGTTCCTTACTGAGCACTGGTCTTCCCTATTGCAAACACTTCTTAAATTGGGACAATTATACTGACTGTCCAGTACCTGGGCTTCAAGCTCAGCTCTGCCAAGCTCTTACTCAGCATAGCTAAGCAGTAGCACAGACAACAGTGGTGCAGGGCTGCTGTACCCTGGATCAGCTTGAACTCTTTCAGTGATGCGATATATATTCTGGCCCAAATCGTGACTGCCCCTTCAGTCTAAGCTCCCAAATGCCTCTTGCAGTGGTTAGGGTAAGCAATGAGAATAACGGCTGGCATAAACTAACCTCATGCTGTCTATAGTTTACCCTAGAGAATCCTCAATTCCCCTCTTAGGAGTATGTTAGGCTGAACATATTAATGAAAAAGGATTCCACCTTGAGCTAAAGGACTTGTTTTAGTACAACCACTGTATTATACTTATTAAGGCAGTATGGTAGACACTGGATCTGTTTATTCACGTCGAGTATCAAGGGGTAATATTAATTTTTTGTGCAAACATTGTAAAATAGTAGCAATGTTCTATATTGACAAGTCTGAACAATAGCTGTCACCTTCCCATCCTTCTTAACAGAGATTTTAGGAGACCTGTGGGAAATGAATCCTAGCCTAGACTTTATTTCATTTAGTCAAACTGTAGAAGGATAAACTGTCATCTACTTTGTATTGTGATGCTCCAGTCTTACTTAAGGCCTCAAGTTATACCAATAGCTGGTTTTATTCCTCAGACTCTCCTGTCTTGATAATGACAACTCCTTTCCCTTTTTCCTTAGGACAAATCACAAAAAAACATTGTCAGATGGACTCAGAACAAGTATAGCTTTATTCTTTTAACATCAAAAAGAAGAAGAAAAACTGTAAAGAAATAAAACGTCTAACAAGCCTCCTCTTCTGGACAAAGCAAAAGTGCAGGAAATAGACATCTCCTTTGGATTCCATTCCTCTCCAGGGCAGAGATAAAGTAAAGCTTTTAATAAGGCAAGCAGGAGTGTTTCTATATTCAAATGGAGTTTGAAATGTTTGCTCAGTTAAGGGTAGATTTCATCTAATTAGACTGTTCAGCCACCCCCAAGACATCATTGCAACTTTTGCTTCTAATTCTACATGCTCCAGATAGGCTTTCTGCAGGGTTAACAGGCACCATTTAGTTGCTGTCCTGCTTTTTAACTCTTGTCTTACTTCACAAAAGCATTGCCAGAAGTCCTAGCCACATGTTCTGTAGCACGTCCTTTCTGCACTCCATATGAAGACAATACTGAAGAGCATGTCTCAAGGGTAAACCTAGACCCAGAAGATCAACTTTAGGGATTGCTGATTCACACTAAATTCCTCGATCAGCTTGAGCCAGGTTTCATCAAGTAGCAGGCATCTCAGCTTAGCTATCATGTTTATTATTGGAACTAATGGAGGTTACAGAGCCGTTGTATGGATTAATGACTGAACCCATGCACACACACCTTGAATAACATGCATAGGTCTGGTTCCTCGTCACAGATTAAACATGTACAGACAAAGGTATATAGGACAGCAAGGATGTTGATACAGGACTGTCTCCACACAAGGAATGAATTAGAACTACACTCTGAAAAGAGGAAAAAGACAAGGGTTAAAATAAGTCATAAAATGAACAATGACATGGAAAAGGTGAATAAGAAATGTATATTCTCAGTCTCTCCTAGTACAGGATACAAAGAGCATCAAACAAGGCAATAGGATCAGACCAAATAAAAAAGCAATTCTTCACAAAATCCATAACTAAACATTGGAACTCAGTGCCTCAGAGTGCTGTGGATTAAAAATACTTTATAGCTCACTCTTCTCTCTGTTAAAGAGCACAAAGAAAATCAAGTGATATAAAAAAAATTATCATGCAGCTATTTCCTCAGAGCAAATCCCACGTTATCCTTCTGGAGCTACTCCCTATGGCCCTTATTTTGGTGTTTTGGCTACTGTTTTCTGTTCTTCCCATCTGGTGACCCGGTTCATTTGTGCCACCAGAAAACCTTGGGTAATTTGCCTCTTCAACTTTTCAGCTGCCTGACAAACAAGCAAATGTTTCCTTTCTCCCTACCTGTCCTTCTTCTTGAAAGGACAGACAGTGTGACAATTAAGTACAGTGGTCAACAAGAAGAAACTACAGAAAAACATACTACTACTCAGTCTTCATTCAAGACTTTTTCAGTCACACAGAATTTCAGAGAAGTGATAACTGAATCTCAAAAGGAAAAAAATTATGAGAAAGCACATCTAAGTTTCCTAAAGTACTTCATTCAGAAATACTAATGTTAAAACAGCAAACTGTAATTGGATAGTGTGAAAGAGCCCACTGTAAAATTAAATAGCTGTCTTTTTTCCTCATATTCTTTTTCTGCCTTGGCTACCCATCCAAACTGGAGTGCTTCAGGGTGTTTGTTTTATATCTGGCACATTTTAGGAACACTATAGGCATAAAGAGATTTATTGCTGTTATAGTGTAAGATACCCTCGACTTCTCTCCGACGAAACAGCAGCTCTCTGACTCTGTCACTACCTCATGGCTGGGCTATGACCGGATCAGAAGGTTCGCCTCTGGTTTAAATGATGAAGACCTTGGGAGTGCTAAAGTGGAAAGTTTGCTTTACCATTTTGCAGTTACACATAGGAAATCTCTGCCAGGCTGTATGTTAGACCACTGACACGGAGTCTATGCAGCCAAGGAATCACTTCACCTTATCCCACCACTTACCGCATACAGTTTCCCACCCTGGCTGATTAATAGTGTGCTGGCCCTGCAAGGCAGCCTCGTTCTTCCGCAGAGTTGCTACACTTCAGTGGTTGTAAGTTTCTTTCAAAAGTGTCAGAATTAAAGACATGTTATAAATGCCCCATTTGAGTTTGTTTCAGGAGTTCATCCTGGTCCTATATTATCCAAGGTGTACATTGAAGTTAAAAGACAAGCTTCTTTAGCCAGGATTCTTTTGCCCTTTCTGCCCTTCTCCATCAACATCCCTGATTTCTCCTTTCAACACTGATGACTTGTAGACTAAATATATCAGTAAGTACAAGACTGGTCCGAACATCTCCTTTAACTGTTCAGTGTCTTTTATTTCACCCTCTCTTTCACCTAGCTCATTGTTCAGTTTCACACTCCATCAGAAAAAAAAAAAAGAAAATCTTCTGACTTATCTCTGTTACCGCTCTTGTTTCTTTGTGGTGTTTTTAACAGTTGTGCATGGACATTCCTTCTACTGTCTTGCTGTTCAGGACTTGAAAAATGTTAAAGAAGCCCTCTTTCCCCCCTGATTTCCCCCCAATCCCAGCTGTGCCTCAGATGAATTAGATAGGTAAAGCCAAAAGCTCAGAAATGCACACAACTTTCTGCGAGCACTAATACCCCATGTAATTTTCATCACACAATGATAGGAAAAAGGAACAAGAAATAAAAATCACTGAATGTAGAGACAACACTGAACTTTTAAGCAATATGTAGCATTAAAACTATTTATTACGTTGTAGGACACCCTGTGTAAATTTGTTACCAAAAGAATTGATAAATAAAATAATTAATAAAGCTCAAGTACAGGCAGTACATTAATATCAAGGGAGCCTCTCATAATTTCAGCATTTACATTACTGTCTTCTAATTATGCTTTTTAAAAAATGCATACAATAAGAATTTATAATTGTGCTTACAGTAAAATTTGTAAGTCACCTGGGGAAAAAAACCAAAACATTATTTGTTTTGCTTTTAAATTAAAGATGAGAAAAATTCTGGGGAAATACAATATTGATTAACATTGGGGTTCTTTTTCATAAATTAAATCTGAGCTTATAAAGATTGTGGTTTGAAATATATCATCCCACTATGGTCTGCAGCTCTGATGCTGCTGTCTTGATTAAGATAATTTGCAGCTTCTGTAAATTATCAGCTTCTCCCCATCAATTTGGAGATGCTAGGGCTCCACATGATGCTAAGAAATAGGTGAGTGCAAAAAGTGACATTTCTTTCCAGAGAAAAGCAGGCTTGAATATAAAGCAATAAATAATCCAAAGTGCATATATAGTGTATGGAGTTAATGATGATCCAAAAGACATTGCTGTTGAAGCCAGAGTTTTCTGAAAAATTGCAATTAACTTCCTCTGATTATATAATGATATAAGAGAAAATTTGAAAAGAAAACAAATTCTTCATTGACAGCCCAGTTCAAATATGTGAATATGGTACACGGGACAGCAATTAGCGAATAGAGTCACTATTATCCTCTGCAATCATTTCCAAGCAAATGAAAAAAGAAGGCTGCAAAGCCATATGGTACATATATTATAAAGTAACCTGTTCCGTTCTTTAGACTTACTGCTTTTGACACAGCTACAGGAAATAAAAAGCTACTGGAATGCAGACCAGGAAAATGTATTCCCAGAAGGCTTTGCAAAACTAGAGGCTGGAATCCTTGAGTGGAAACAGACTTTGCAAAGCAGTCTCCCATTCGCTGCGGCTTAGAGGTTCTGCTCAAATGTAAAATACATTCTACAAATGTGGCCATATTTAGTAGCTATGCTTTTAAGATACTTTCAGAAAGAAAGGAAAAGAAAGGAAAAAAGAAAAAGACTTTAAAAAAGGGGAAGTCTCCTCATGGAGGACTGGAATGTAGACTAGCAAAGAACTGTTTTCAAGAGAGGAAGCACAAAGTCAAATAATTCATACTTAGTACACAGGATTCAATTATTTTCTTTCTCTATTGTTCTTAACGCTCTGGTAACCTGAAGCAAGTATGTTTTCATTGGTAAAACTGATTTTTTTTTTTTATCATCATTGCTTTATAATTTTTGTTGTGCAGCCTAAGCATTGGACAATATTATCACTTTGAGTCTTTGGTAAATTTGTCTGCTAGCAAACTAAAGTGCTATCTTTCCTCTCTTTTTCGAGACTCAGTACCATAAAGATAAGATTTGTATGATGTTTCTAAAAGCTACAGCAAAAGTAATAATACTAACAATAAGAGGATTCTGGAAATTAACCTTTCAGACCTTTTGTCAAACAAGTGGCATACGCATAAGAGAAAATCATAAAGCGCAGTGTTTAAAGTTACTTGGGTACTTAAGCACCTAAATATATGGGGAAAATATCTTCAACCAAAGTTCCATATATTCATTTTTATTGTGTGCCTTTGCATATCGTTCACATATTGTACTGCTTCACCAGCTATATTTAGTTAGCTGGACATTTTCAAGTAATAGCAAGTCTACTGAAAAAAACCCCAAACATGTCTGATAATGCCTTTGAATCACATTATTCATCTCATCTGCCTAGCTTTAGATATCTATTTATTTTTTAGCAAAGCAAGTAATGGAAAATATATTGCTGATACTTGATACTCAAACAACATTACATACGGTTTTTTAAAATTTCTTAGAATTCCATTATGCAGGACTACCATTCCAGGATTGGCCTTTACACAAAAGAAATTCAAAGGACAGATAAAAGAGTTATTTTCTCAAAGATTTATTCTAAAACCCTTTTAAAATGACATAATGTGTCCATTTCAAACCTATGTTTGCTGTTTTGAAGAGGCAGAACTTGGAAGGGCTTGTTAAAGGAATTTATTTAGCCCCAGCATTATGATACTACATATTAAAAATCTCTGATCCACAAACCAGGTAAAAATTGTTTTTATAACATTGAAGAGTACGTTGCACACATGCTGAGACACTTAAATCAATAATCCATTAAAAAAATTATTTTAAAATATGATTCTGCTTCAAGATACCTAGCATCAGTCTAACATCCTTGCTCTGAAATGGTAATAATTAAACTACAGAAAAAGTATACATATTATAAATGAAAGAAAGCTTGTGCAAAAAAGCAATAGTTGTACTTAATCTGCTTGTGACTTCAATTTCATTGCCTACTATGAGTAAAGTCTTGGCCTCACTGAAGGTACTGTGTCTAATACCAAACGACTTCATCCTGTATGTTCTGAAGAAATTAGCAAAAATCCTTACATCTCATCATAAGTATAGCCTAGAAACACTCAAGTCTTCATCAATAAAACAATAATGACCTGTGCATGACATCACATTATTTGGTCATTTGTCATTTAGCATATTATTAATACTGATAATATTGATAACATTGATATCGATAACATAGATAATACAACAAAGTTTGCCAAAAATTACCATCTTGGCAAAATTAACATTCTTTATACAGTCTCACATCAAAGCAGATAGGCTTGTAAAAAGGGAAATAATTTGCTGACTTATTTAAACACATCAGTTGGAGGCCCCCAACATAAGGACATGGACTTGTTGGAGTGGGTACAGAGGAGGCCACGAAGATGATCAGAGGGCTGGAGCACCTCTCCTATGAAGACAGGCTGAGAGAGTTTTGGGGTTGTTCAGCCTGGAGAAGAGAAGGCTCTGGGGAGATCTTATAGCAGC
Organism: Cariama cristata; assembly: GCF_000690535.1. Classification (NCBI taxonomy): domain Eukaryota; kingdom Metazoa; phylum Chordata; class Aves; order Cariamiformes; family Cariamidae; genus Cariama; species Cariama cristata. The sequence goes on from NW_009628507.1 coordinate 28,023, forward strand.
CTTCCAGTACCTAAAGGGGGAGGGACTTCTTACAAGGGCGTGGAGTGATAGGGCAAGGGGCAATGGCTTTAATCTGAAAGAGGGAAGACTTAGATATAAGGAAGAAATTCGCTGTGAGGGTGGTGAGGCAGTGGCACAGGTTGCCCAGAGAAGTTGTGGATGCCCCCTCCTTGGAAGTGTTCAAGGCCAGGCTGGATGGGGCTTTGAGCAACCTGGTCTGCTGGAAGGTGTCCCTGCCTGTGGCAGAGGGGTGGGAACTAGAGGATCTTTAAGGTCCCTTCCAACCAAGCCATTCTATGATTCTGCGAAGTTGTTCTGACACAGGGGAAAAGAGACAGGTGTTAAAATTTGCTGTATGTATTTTCTATCTTGTCAAGCTGGCTCAAGAAGCTAAATGAAACTGCTTTGTTGTAATTACTGTACGCAAAGAGCTAAGCTCTCCCCTTGAAATATGAGATTAAACAGAATTAAAAGAATTGAGTTTAAAAATAAAAGAAACAACTGTACACCAGAAAAAAATTATGTATTTTTCCCTCTGTATTTCATTGTGTTTCCAAGAGACAGGGGTGGTAAGCAACAAAGCGAAGACAGGGAGGGGTAGGCAAAGGGAGTAGTAATGAGAGATATTAAGGAACAAAAAAGGAAATGGAAGAAAAAGAGGGTTTAGGCCAAAGCAAATTCTGTTTTGTGCAGCATCTTGAGGGTAAAAAAAGGAAAATGATGTGAAGAGTAGGTAGGAAGTCAATAAATGAGTTCAAGATGCTGCAAAATAGAATAGAAAATTATGGTGGTGATTTTGGCAGCAACACCTTAGACTGGAACAGAAAGAACCTAGCCAGAAAAAGGCAAGAGTTCTCAAAGAGATGATGAGGATGAAGCAACAGCACAGGAAAACTAAAGAGGGTAATAAGACTAAGTCTCCAGAAACCCATCACACTGGCCAAATTTGAATCTACTTTACGGGGATGTATCCTTTGGATTCTATGGCTCATGTGGATCTGTATCAGGGCAAAAGACGTTATTCTTTAGTAATACCTAGATTTATGCTTTTATAAAAGAAAAAAGTCCTCTTTTGGTTGTGCCTCAACACTTTGTGAAATGGAAATGAAGAACTGGAAAAGTGTATATTTTTTCAGTTAGTAGATAGAGTTCCAGTAGGTCAGATGATATAGGTTTGCTGTTTGTTTAAAGGAATGAAATGTCACCATATTTACAACAAAATCTCAGTTTGCAAAAAAGATGGTGAATTTTTGAATTGGTTGAAATCGAGGAATGCAAGTGGCAATGCTACATTTTTTGCAACTGCACCAAAATTAGTAGGTTAGAACAACTGTTGCTGTCGTGCATATTTCTTCCCTTATTTTAGTCACTGTGGTTCCAGAGGTGCCAAATCAGCCCTTTTGACTAAAAATTCAAAGCCTGAAAGAAGCAAAAAACTATAAAACCTTGCAGATAATAATGAATGTCTTGGGTCTAATCCTACAAACACGCATGTAGGTAATTTTACTTGCATAGTGAATCCCATTTACTTCTCTGGGATTATTTCTGTTACTAAAATTCCTCATGTATATAGTAGTTTAGAAGCCTGGACCTGTTCTTCACTTTTTCTGCCATGTGCTGGCAGTATTTTTAGTAAGGGAGACACTTAAAAAAGATCCCAGACAGGACCGTAAAGAAGTCCAAAGGGAGCAATTAAGAAATAGCCAAAGCACTGCAACAATTAGGATAGAAAAGTTTGTTCTATAACTAAAGCTGGTGACTTCTGTAGAAGCTATATAAATGCACTGAGAGCTGTTTTAAAATTTTGCTCGGTCCTTTCCCTCCTTTTCACAAATGAATAGAGCTATTCATTTCAATGGAACTTTTGTCTGTGTGGGTCTGGAAAGCTGAGCAACACACACAGCTTCAGGTAGCAAATGTTTGTAGAAACCCAAAAGTTAGACAGCCTGTAATACTAATCTGGATGGTCTCAGCACAAAGTAAAGTGGCTCAGTAGAGATCACCCACTACAAAGACTAAACTAAACTAAATGATTGGCCATAACCAATAATTGGATACTTTTAATAGATTAGAAAAATGAACCAAAGAAGAACTGATCTTCTTTTGCCTAGGCCAATATACAGCAACATTGGCAGAGATGGAAAAAAGGCACATGACTTCTAAGTGTTGACGTCAAGAAAGAAAATGAATGTAAGGAAGTCCATCATTAAAGATTCAATATGGTCTTCACTAAACCAACAAAAACGATAAAATGAAGTGCTTACATACTCTCAGATGCATACTCAAATTGAAAGATTTAAGTCTTTTGACACCGCATGCACCTTATTTCCACAGCCTCACTAACAGTTATGAGCAGGATTTGATGAAATACTCTTTAGTATCTGAAAAGACATGCCAAGAATTAACATGACTAACTCATGCAGTGGAACACAGGACACCTGTAAATTTATGACATTTATTTGTCTAATAGCTTCCTCCTCACAAGCTCTGCCTGTCTTCTATATAGTTAAGATTTCATCATGCTTTCAGAGCCATGAATACCTCCCTCATCTATCCATCATTGCCTCTATTCATTTTGTCCCTTTCTGGCCCCATCTCTTTTGGCAGCCTCTACACAATGTTTGCCACTTCAACCTAGGTTAGCTGGGGGGGGTTGCTTTTCTTTTCTATATGACTCACAATTCTTAGGAGTTATACATGAAGATAGTTCCTCCCTGGCATACCCTTCAGCAAAGTCGATAATTAGTGAAGAAGCAGAGGGACAACTAAAGAATAATTTTTAAATTGAAAAAAAAAAGTCCATAACAAATCATAGCAAGGTCAGTGCCTGCTTAATCATTCAGCTTACATGTTGAATTAATTTTTTTTTTCTTTCTGTTATTCCACAATTCCCCTTTTGCCTGTGTAGTTCCCAATTCATTGCTAACCTTACCAGAGAAAAGTATTAAGAGCACATTTTAGAATTACTACAGTTCTTGAGCTATTCCTTTCCATAGGAATAATCCCCCTGATACTTGATTGCCTGCTAAGGAGGTGCATTTAAGAACCACGGAGCACACAATTTGATATCTGCATGGAAATAGCAAAAATAAATAAAAGATTTGTTTTCTTATTAGACTTTGTTTACATAGGTACTATAAGTTACCATCCCTTTCCAATATGGAAAGTACCTGTTTGCAGTGAGAAATGATGCATTTTATTTACAGCTGGATTTTAATGGAGCACATTTAAGTAGCTTCCAGCTGTCTTTGTAAGGACTTGTCAGAACTTTCCTCTGAAAGGAATCTAGAAATATTCAGGAAACAGCAATAGCTTTAATAAATCAGAAACCAAAACCTGTAAAACCTGTGC